>NW_028234432.1:15949698-15954698 GCF_977035675.1 Penaeus japonicus | reverse complement strand
GATATACTGTGTTGTGATCATACAACCCTCCTATCCCCCTAGCCAGTAATTAAGTACACCTCTGCTAGTCATTGCCTGTAACTAAAAACATGACAGCAATATTTTTAATGATCATCGTACAGCCCCCTCAAGAACTGGCGACTTACACGCACCATGTTTTTTTTTATAATTTGAACTGAAATTTTGTATAAACAAGATTGTACAAACACGAGATGCGGTCCATTTTGATTGTATCTGCAGGTTAAGTAATCACAAAGAAACACGATGGCACAGGAAACGGAGCAGGAACAAGGACAAGCTTTTACAAAGCTTTCCAAGATCAACAATCCTTTCTCTACGGATCCTTCCTCCTTTGAATTGTCAAAGAGTTCAGTTGAGAGTAAAGGTCAATAATGAATACAAGTTCAACGATCTGTGAACATACAGCCCGGATCTTTTCACGTTGAGCCTAATCATTAGGCCTCCAGAGATTAAATATTCAACCACGTACGTCAGTTGACTTTCATTGTATGGGACGGCAATGGTAGTGGATATCCTGTGGAGAGGGTCTTGAAATTTCTTTCAATTTTCATCCACATAGATAAAGATCTATACCAGAAATATTGAAAACCCTTGATAAGTTTACAATCTTCAAGTGATTGAAGAGGTCAAGATCACGGTGACACGAACGTATATCAGTGAAATGGTCTTCCGGAAAAAAATCAGATATAAATCGATTAGGTGATTTCTATCTCCATCAAAGTTTTAAAATCTAGTTGGTGCTGCTAGTGGCAAGCACTATGCAGTTCTCATAATTTCTTGGACTGATGCATAATCTGTATGCATGTTCAACGGGATCAATAAAAGATGGCATATCCATCCTGAATCCGAGATAGTAGTTTATATCACTTATTTCAACACCTACGCTTTATCGAGTGAAACGTCTGACAATGAAAAGGGAAAAAAGGTATGTCCAATATTCTGCGTCAGTCTGTGAAAAAATAGAGTGCATTCTTTTTAATGCAGTTATGTGTCCTATGTAAGACAAATTTATAAAAGTTTTAAAAAAGTATGCTTCTCCAAAAGTCTTCTCCAAATTATAGCCATTAGCAAAAGAATTGTTGTATGATTATTTTTACCATTAGAAAATATTTATATTGAGCTTCGTGATCAAGTTGATAAACTTGATCTCTCTCTCTCTCTCTCTTTCCCTCTCCCTCTCCCTCTCCCTCTCTCTCTCTCCCACTAGGCAATTAATTGTCACGACTTTTAATATTTGCCATATATTGTTTTTACATTGCCATAAGCTTCATGTTGAGACCCCGTGACCTAAGGCCATCGTGTTGGACTCATACCTTTTATTTTTCACTGATGTTACTGACTGTTGTCTCCACTCAGAAGTGAAAGGTTTTCACACTTTGCTAAAAGGGTTTCAGAAGTGAGAGTAGATCAAAGTTGCCTACACAATGGCGACGTATATTGGCAACTCTAAACTCATTCCCCAGACATAAACAAAGCTTTTAGTCAGTACGTATAAAGAGAGAACCAAGGGTCATAGAGGACTCATCCTGCAGCCCCATCGACTGGAAGTAAGTGCATCATCGGCTGACTGCAAGTTATTGATGTGTTGCAACTGTTGAGAGCGAACAAACTATCCGCGTTCGGCGCCAACATGTGGGATGTTAACCGGACTTCAGTTGTCACATTTGGTGCTAAACTCGATATCTTACACTTTACTCTCCTTTTCTCTCCCTTTCTCTGTGTGTGATTTTGCCTTTACAGATTAGGCACTATTGTCCAATGATTACGTAGGCTTTGTACGTAACACTCACTTGCGCTTCACCTGAAGACTGTGTAGCGCCCGCTCTAGCGTACATTATCTAGTCTTATAGCATTACATATATTCGTTATGTTCTCATGCCCATGTAGAGCTGGTCACTTTTTTTTTTTAATTATATCAAAGTCTAGATTTTGCCTTCATAATCAATGTGAATAGTAATCGTCTTTTCTTATTTTTCAGTTATATTTGTTTTGATTCTGTATATCTATCTTGTTCTGTCCTATGATCTTGATTATAGTGTTCATCTCATAACTAGAAATGTAGCCGGGCGGACACGGGTGATCGTAGTAAGCTTCAATCAAGTGGCTGAGTCATTAGAATATATTTCCCCGAGCGAAAACCGTAAGACAATGTACGTCACTGTCTCTGTAAACTCCCTAAAGGTTATGTCGATAATTACCGGTCATTAAGATAATCATTGCCTGCAGCGCCCTAACCCCTAGTCTGTTCCGTTGCAGTTTGGATTATATGCTTTATCTATAAACCATTCTAAAATTTTATAACTGACAAATAGCAAGGCATATGTGGGAAAGTTGTGACTGGCCCAAATTAAAAGCCAGTCAGCAATAGATCATTAGCTGATTTGGGATAATTATTCCTAGAATTTAGTGACTGTTGCGTAAGAATGACACTGTGAATAACTGAAACCTTTGTCATATTCTAACCTAGATAAATAGATAAATAGATAGGCAGATATATAGACAGATATTTAGATATATAGACAGATATATATATATATATATATATATATATATATATGTATGTATGTATATATATATAGATAGATAGATAAATAGATAGATAAACAAATATATAGATAAATATATAGATCATACACATAGTTAGCAAGACAAATAGACACACATAAACTATATACAGATAGATAGATATAGACACACACACAGATAGATAGTTATATAGATAATAGATAAACTCACACAGAATTTCTGAAGTGAAAAGACGAGCATATCAAACAGTTTCCAAGATACCATAGACTAGACATTTACTTACCAGCCACAGTTCCGAAGATGGCGGATCGCTTTAAGGGTTAACTACCCCTGATGTATGACCTACCTCCTTGTATATGCCTTAGCTCGACAGTTTGTATTATGTAGCCACAGTTATATAATTTCAGTCTCTTTCCTGGTTGTGCAATGAGTTCCGTAAATAAGCCCTCTTTAACCCATTTCGGAAAATATCGCGGATTAGGGCGATGCTTCCAATTTGTTCGTCGTTAGATGGGATCGTGTATTGCCGTATGATTTCGTATTGTATTTGCTGAGAGATCGTAAAGTATCTTAGCTTCTTCTTGACTGCGAGAAACTAGTCAACGGCGAAAAAAGAAATCAGGTTGAAACGCAAATACGAGAGGGAAGGACAACCTAAATTGAGGATTGATTCTCTCAGGAATCTTGTGTTGCTATTTGAAGGCGTAGGCTAGGATGTACTGTAGGTAGCGGATCCAGGCTTCGTTTCAAGAGTCAGACTATCGAAGGTATTAGTAGATAAACCGTTGCTGATTTTTGGTATGGTCTTATAAGCCTTATAAAACACATAAGACACACACACATACTTCAGAAATTCTGTGTGAGTGTAGGTATGTTTAGCTATTATCTATATAACTATCTATCTGTGTGTGTCTATGTTTAATTGTCATATTCTGGGAGGGAGGTGCGTCCTCTTCCCCCTCGCTTCTTGATGGCTTCTCTCGAAATATCATTCAATAGTCTCCAAGAGAACCCCGGTGGAAGACAATCTGTTCTGACGAGGAAAAGACCAAAAAACAGATGAAGTTCTAGTAGGTGTCGCCTGATGACTAGGTGTGATCCGGATTGAGATTTGGTATCATCTCCCTTATGATGCTGCTTTAGCTGGGTTGATCTTAGCTGTGAGCTGCTGACGAACACTTCTTACGCTTGAAACGTTGCTAGATATTGCTGAAGCGTAAGAAGTTATGGCTTCTCTCCAAACCCTCAACTTTCCACTTGGCCTCAAGGTAGTGAACTTCGTGCTCAGCAGAGCCCGACTGATGGGGATCTCCACAGTTAGCAAACTTGAGTGTATGTGTTTTCAATGCATACATTGGTGTCATGAGCTCCAGCACATTTACCACAAGTGTACTTATCATTGCATCGTAAGGAGACGTATCCAAATTTTTGCCATCTATCTCGGCGCATTGGCTTTTGGATTCAAGGTCTTACTTGACCGACTTCAACGCTGTCAGGAAATTTGGAGACTGAGAAGGTCAAGAAACATTTCGGTTTTTATTCGCGCATTCCCATCCTTCTTGGTCATACAGTTTACGTCTACTACGCTTTGGTCTTTCAGAGCCTTAAAAAAATCGCCTTCTGCCATTATCCTCCAATTCTTTTGGAAGATTACGCACTAACAGGTATTTGGGTAGTAAGGGTATCAAGAAGATTAATCATAATAGGGTTTCGGACTAGCAGCTGTGCCCCTAGTCCTTTGTCATTGGAACGGTCACCGAACCGATACGACCGTCGTAAGGTGCAAGTGATAGTGACGATGCCGTAGTACTTTTATTTTTGTACACTTGCCTTCGTCGACTATTCCCTAGACGGAGGACGGTGTAATCGTTCCAATAACAATTTGAAATTGCGCATGGACAAGGCGAAAACAACTCGACTCGGGATGCGACAGAGCGAAGACGACGGCGAAGACCATGGAGCAAAAACTACTAGTGATACGGCTGCTGCGTCCGAATCCTAGGCCAAAGCCCGTTGTCCTGAGGGGACTATCAATCCCTTCATAACTATTGTATCAACATAATCCCAATAGCTAAGAGTATATACAAGTGTTGTCGTTACATGTATTCCTCGCCCCCATACCCTCCTTTTGAAAGCCTGGTTGTGTTCTCCAGTACCAACTAAGGGATGCTTAACGCCGAACCTGCCAAGTACAGTAATTTGGTGCCCATCCCCCAAGCGAATAGGGGAGCTCACAAGGAAACTCCGCTAGGCTCAGGAAAGTCACACAGAAGGATGAAGAAGTTCAGGGAGGAGAAGAGAGTTGCGCTCAAAGGACGGCCAGGGGTCTTATAGGCCTCTCTTTCGCGGACGAGGCAGCCAGTAGTCGAGGGCTGGGACGCAGAGGCCGCGCCTTCTCCGAGCCTTCCCCTCACACGTGTTGAGGGCAGACTCGGGGATTTCAGCATATCACA
>NW_028234432.1:15917198-15919698 GCF_977035675.1 Penaeus japonicus | reverse complement strand
CCATATTTAATTTCCCTTCGTTCTCCCTCTAAACTGCTGTCTACTGCAAATTTGCTTTCCAGACATCATCTACCACCCAACGCCTTTGTACAACGCAATAACGGAAAGGGGTTGCAAACATCTGTGAATGCAAATGACTGAATCCAGAGCATACGCCAGCAGCGTTGTTGATACTGACTCAAGCACTGACAACTGTTGGCAATAGTGAACATATTGCAGTTGAGATGTTGATATTGACTAGGAAAGAGGTCTGACAGTGCTCTCCCAAACATCAAGTAGGTCTATCGGTATATCAAGACAAATCCATGTTGCAGATCCAGTTCTATATCACAGTTATTGATGAAAATAGATTCCCATGTAGGCTTACGAAATATGTAAGATAGGATATAAATTTGATTCCATTTGTCCATAGTTTGACTTGATGTAAATGAAAACCATTTTAAATTAGTACTTAATTTGGCCCATGTTATATAAGAATACCATATTATTTATTACATGTCAAATTCAATTGCTAACAAACTGTTGCCATATTTACTACATGTGTTTATGTTTGTGCATACGCTCTCTCACACAGGTAGACCTTATGGATACATTATATACTTTATATTTTTTATATACGCATATATATATATATATATATATATATATATATATATATATATGTATGTATATTTATATTTATATTTATATTTATATATATATATACATACATTATATAAAACACACACACACACACACACACACACACACACACACACACACACACACACACACACACACACACACACACACACACACACACACACACACACACACACACACACACACACATACGCATACTCTTACGCACGTACGTATACGTTTGTTCACACACACACACACACACACACACACACACACACACATATATATATATATATATATATATATATATATATATATATATATATATATATATATGTATGTATATACACATGTGTATATGATAATGAATATAATAATAAAGTTGATAAAAACAATGATAGTAATAATGATACAAATAATAAAAAATGATAATAATATTAATACTTATGATAATACTAATACTAATACTACTAATAATAATGATAATAATAATAATCTTGATAAGAATCATGATAATGAATAATAATAATAATGATGGTAATAACAACAGTATAATTATAATAATAGTGATTATGGTAATGATAATAATGATATTAATGATAATGACATTGCTAATAATAATGATAATAACAACATTAACGATGATTATGACAATGATAATGACACTATAGACTAAAATGATCATGGTGAAAATTATGATAAGATGAAAAAGGTCAAGATTTGCAATTGAATATTAGCAATAGTAAAGCAACAATAATGCCAATGATAGTAATGATAAAAGTAAAATTAACTTTCTCTTTTAAGTTGGCTTTCATTTGTTTTGTTTTTAGTTTTTGTATCAACAGAAGAAACCAAAAGATTTCAATTATGCAAAATTGGAGAGAAGGAAAAAAAATGTTTCCACTCAAGATAAAAGCTCTCGGACAGTCACAAATCTCACAGCATTTTAAATAAGGTGATTCGGCATGGTAAATGTTAGCATCTCGCAGGTTGACGCAATGATCAGAGAACCGCCGAAAGGGAGTAGAATACTAGGAAATCCTCGATACTATAAGGTGCTCCGAAGACATGCGCCCAACAGCGACAGCAACAGTGCGTTGGTGCCAATTGTATGTCGAAAAGTCTTGCGATATCATTATATCGATCTTGCTAATTAAGAAAACCATTCATGAATTGTTCTAATTACCAATTGGATTTGCGATATGCTAAATGTTATCGGTAATACACAAATACGAAGATAGTAAACGTTTGCGCACTAGAGCTGGCACCTTTGCAGTCACGTGACCAAGAGCCTTCCATATAAGGTAAAATTTCCACGAAACTTGTGTGTGTTTTGATGAATCGATCTGTGAGAGACTTTTCTACCGGGAAACAATAATTGTCTCTGAGATATTGCTGTGACAGCATCCAGAACTGCGAGCTTCACCTTGGGATCAGTCCAGGTGAGTGTATTGGCACAGAGAAGAGGCTGTGAGGCGGTGTTGAGGCGGGGAAGGAGGAGCCAGTGCTCGGCCGTGTGACAAGGCGGCGAACAAGTGTTAGTTTGTGCTCTTTTGCCCAATTCTACTTTCTGTGAGGCTCGTGACACCTATAGCCAGGCAGCGACACGCGCCCAGCGGTTAACTCCCAGCAATCCCGATGTCCCTGACAAGTGACTTTACCGTAAAGAGTTAAAAACGTTGACGAAAGCACGATTGCTTGGAGTGAAGGCGCGCCAGACCCTCAGACTCCGTGAACTTTGTGGAAATCTTCGCGGCGTCATGGCAAGTCTAGTGCGTTGATTGGCTCTTACTTACGCAGATTGTTTGCCAACTGCGTACAGGAGCTCTTTCCTTTGGTAATATGCGAGTGAAGTGGGTGTATGGTGATCAGACTG
>NW_028234432.1:15899698-15909698 GCF_977035675.1 Penaeus japonicus | reverse complement strand
CACACACACACACACACACACACACACACACACACACACACACCACTAAATATTCCTGTATGCACACATTTGACTTGCAGTGGATTTATTCACAAAATTTAAGAGAACATGTAATCATCATCTCTTATCCTTCAGAATAGGGTGTGAACACTGCCATGAAATGCCAGCTGCCATCTTGTCCTCTGTGCAAGGAACCAGTGTGGTCACCAGATGGTGGTAGCAGAGAGGTGGACCTAAGACATTTGTATGCACTCACGTACCATCTCATTCACTCTGTTATAGAGAATTAAAACTGTTTATTTATTTGCCATTGCTGTTCAAGGTAAAGATGCACCCAGTGATTCTTAGCAAACTAGTCCTTGAAATGAAAATTGAGAACCATAAATACTTGAAGTGTAACCTGATATTGTATTATGTTGTGAAGTGAAACAGCCACAATATTAGTTTCCTTTTTTAACTAAGTCTTATGGTAATATTTTGAACTTGATATTGTATTTATCATAACATATTCATTTTTGTCAGTTAATATACATGGAAATAAAAAGAAGCTTCATTCTTAGGTGATATATAGATCACTGTAAAATGCATTACACAATGTTCAATTTCAAAGTAATGACATGGAGATGAAATTGATGAGTAAATCTGATAGTGAAAACATTAAGTGAAAACAAGGATTATGTAATCTCGTGATGTTAGTCATTATTTTTGTATGTATTTGGAAATGCAAGAGGTTACAATTATGTGATAAAATGTATATAAACTCTGTATGAATATTTTGCCAGTTCCTGTACATTACATGGCTGTCATTTAGTCTTTACATGGTAATTACTATCTCATAAGAGATTTTATTGAATGTTCGTATGTATTCCTTTATCATAGCTTTTTTTTTTGTATTGATGTTATTTATTATGAACATTATATGATGCTAATGATAGTGACAATAATGAAAAGATGAATAATTATTATTATTACCATAATTATTTTGTAGAATGCCATTAATTTGAAGTTTAGGAATGTATAGTGTACTCCTCAAGGTTATTATTATTGTTATTTTTTCTGGCAGGCTTTTTGCCAGTTTGCCGCTCAGCCACTTTGTTTTTAATTTCCATACAAGTTCCAGTATTGACATTTGTTTTTAATCTCTATGCAAGTTTCAGTATTGACAGCTATGTTATTAATTTCCATGCAAGTTTCAGTATTGACAGCTGCTATGTACACTTACTCTTCACCATATTTAAGCAATTCTTTGTTGCAATTTATTATGATTTTCATTTAATACCTTGTGTACAGTGATACACAGTATTCACAGTACTAAATGCTGTGAATAGAGTTCATTTTGACAAATATAGATAATTCTGACTAAGAGTATTGAAGCATGTTAATTACATCTCTTGCTTTGTAAAGTTATTCAATCTCATACATACCTTTATCTACTAAATACAGTTTTGCTCCTGGGTGACTTTCCACCCTAAGTTTGAATGCTTCTATAGGAATATTGGAACAGCAATACTTTTCTAATTCTTCATGAATTATATTTCATAGTCACTTCATAGTTAATGGTTGAACACAATGTTCTTTTTTCATTGTTGATTTTATATTTTAGTTATATGTAAGCTTTGGTCCAAAAAAACAGAAAATTCAATAAACACACAATCCTCATATTCGTAAAGTGTTGCATGTCACATCAGATGGAAATGTTACCTGAATATTTACATTTTCATCGGACATTTTGCTGCACAGTGTAGTTACACTTTTGATAATTCCCCTAAGATATTTATCCTACTCTTATTATTTGGAATTTTAGAAAGGGGGAAGAGTCAAGTGTTCTTGAATTTAAAATGTGGCTCAGTTCAAGTTAGTTTTGTAAGTCCTTTTTTACTTTTTTTTCTGTGGATATTTCTTCAAGTACGTTATAAGCAATATGAAATTTGTATTAATATAACTTTTTATATAACTATGCGTAGATGAGAATTTATTTTCTAGCTTGGCCCCAATATAGGCACTCTAGGCACATTTTATTTCAGAGCAAAGAAGTATTGTAATACAAGAGCGATTATGCTTTAGTAAATTCCATGTTTTTTTATAGTTCTGTGAGGCTTAAGTATGCTGTATGACATACTTTTATCAATAATTTAAAAAATGGAAATTATGATTATAAAGTCTATTTCTTTAGTTTTATGGGAAACATTTTCTTTCTTTTTTTTTGTTCATGAAAAGAGACAAATACAAAAAAAACAATAGAGGAAAATATGAAGAGGTGGGAAGAGAAATGCACCCTGTTCTTATGGCTGTGCACTGGCACAGTGTGGCTCACCTTCCTTTAACCATTTTGCCTGTACAGCCTGCACTATTGGTAATTTAGATAGATCAGGGGGTGGAGGCTGATCTGGTTATGTATTGTCTCTCCCCAAAGCTGATGCTCAGTATGAACTGTGGGTAGATATCCTTGATGCCTCTCTTTGATGCTGGTGCTAGGTGATATTGGTACCATTTTGGTGAATATTTAACCCGTTCACGACGGATGACAAGATAACACGTCTAGTGGTTTTTGGGCTACACGACGGGGACGCGTTACTTTGTCCAGCCCGGGGCGCGGGAGGACGCGCTGGCTCGCGGCCAGTGCGGCCGAGAATCCCGATGCGTTAGGCTTATGCGTTCAAGAGTCCCGGAATTTTGGTCTATTTAAGCCGGATTGGCCCCGTCGGGAACGGGTTAAGTAGCTATAGTAATTGAAGTGATAATTACAATCATCAATCACCAAATAGATATATTACTCTTAGGATACAAAGAAAATAGCATGCCGATCTTCCTAACTGTTAGATATGCCATGATAAATTTTGTCATCTACATGTTATCAAGACCAAAACTTGACAGTCAATACAATATTGATTCCCTTCCACATCCATTTAGATCTTGTCATTTAAGTGCAGCTATGTTACAGAGCAGTATCTGTTTCTTGTACTTCACGCAAGTATTTGATGTTGAATTACCTTTTCAGTTGACAAGTTAACATGCCATTTTTTAATTTATTATTGAGATTTATACACATATATTGCTTTCTTATGTTACAAAAATTGGATGGTCAATAAGGATATTTTGGGTATTCCCCCAAAATACTCAATATCAATAAACGGAAAAAAAATCTGTAAGATATGGCTATATCTCTGTAAAACTTCAACAAGTTATTCTTTGTATTTTCTAATGACATGGAAGCCTTTATTCTTATATTTATGTAACAATTGACACTATTCTAATAAGAGATAACAGGTATGTGTATGATATTTATATATTAAGAGTTACTGAAAATAACATGTAGAAAGTTAACTACCAATTTAAATTTTTCAGTTGGTGGTGTCTCAGAATTGTTATTATTATTTTTTTTTTTTTTTGGGGGGGGGGGGCAGAATAACTTGATATGAACAAAACAGATTCAAAAGGCAGGCAAATTGTAATGAACTGATTTTTGAATTCTATTTACTTGTTTTTTTTAATTTTTTTTTTTTTTTACACCACTTTATATGAAAAGACAATAAAACGTTTTACTCTTGTCAGTGTATCAGTGAATGTATGTCCATGAACAAGGAGTATGTGTGTCTAGCTGGATGTGGATGACTGTAAAGTGTACATGTTGATGTATATTTATGAAATTCATAGAGGTCATGTGATAGGTATTATCCTGTGTATGTATACAGTTTTGCAGATGATTTTACATATGCATATGTTTATGTAAATGTGTCTACTGCGATGGATGTGTAACTTTGAAGAGAAAGTCGTGTGATAACTATCCTTTGGTTCCTAATCTCCCTCTCACCATGGGCAAGATATTCTTCTATTGATCTGAAAATAGAGGGTATCATTAGGCACCACTCAACACATAATTTATTTATAGGGTTTGAGGGATCAGAATCTACCGGGATCAAAATGCTGGAAATCTAACTATTTGAATGTTACTGTCTTCTCTGAGGCCAGCCTTCCACTCTGTGTATCATCGATGGCCATTCAGTTGTCTCTCTCTCTCTCTCTCTCTTAGCTGCTAGGATAGCGCAATGGATAGCCTGCCGGCCTCACGTCCCCGAGGTCGGCAGATCAAGCCCCGACCAGGCCCGTGAGTTTCCACTGTTGCTTGGCGGTCACTGCCATGCCTGGTCAGCACGGTGGGTAGGGACCAAGCTCGGATCGAGTTAACACGTGTTGGCACATTCTCTCACGAGTCAGCATATGCTGACACAGGCGGGCTTGCCTTAGTACACATAAGTCCGGCGAAGCATCTGCTTCGCAAATCCAGCTTATCCTTATTTTCTCTCTCTCTCTCTCTCTCTCTCTCTCTCTCTCTCTCTCTCTCTCTCTCTCTCTCTCTCCCCCTCTCCTCTTCCTCTCTCTCTCTCTCTCTCTCTCCTTCTCTCTCTCTCTCTCTCTCTCTCTCTCTCTCTCTCTCTCTCTCTCCCTCTCTCTCCCTCTCTCTCTCCCTCTCTCTCTCTCTCTCTCCCTCTCCCTCTCTCTTTCTCTCCCTCTCTCTCCCCCCCCTCCCCCTCTCCCTCCCTCATTTCACTATTACTCCTCAGCAAATATATTCTTTGAAGAAGATTTAAATTCAAATGATTAAAGGTGTTTGATAATAGGAATGTTGGTTTTTGAGAAACATAAAGGAAATAATGGCTGATTTTGCTATATTCAAGAAACTTGGAGATAGTTACTTATTTTGCTCCTACAAATTGATAGAAAGATAAGTAACCAAGTACTCCATGTTGGAAAAGGATGAAAGATATGATAAAGTTGCCAGTAGATATTAATTGTATGAATTAATTTGATTGGCATATTTTTTCCATTTTATGAACTTTTTATTTTTTTAGGGATTTATGTGTTAACATAGATATATGAAGAACATAAGCAAAATACAGGAAAAGGGTTGGGTTTCTCAAGCTCTTCTTGTTTCTCACTTTTCCTTTGGTCATTATAGTTGAGTAAATAGGAAAATTAGAGAAAGTTCAGAAGAGAATATGTTTTTTATTCTAATCTTTGTTATATAATGTTATGGATTTATTCCATGGAAGTGTTCAGAAATTCTCTAGGTATCTCTTCATTTTTATATTTTGTGCAAATGCAACATTGTTTGACCATGCACCAGTAACTTATCCCTTATTCTTACCTACTAGCCAGTCCATGAGTGTAATTTACCAATCACGAATGTCATATAAAAGGTTGATGAAAGAAGAATAACTATAAACTTTACTGTAGATATATTATTGATTTACTTGAAGCAGATTTTGGGTAATATTACTTTCTGATGAAAAGTTGATATATCTTCTCACATGTCTTTAGTTTCATGATAGTAACATGTACTTATCACAAACACTTATCCATTATTGGTGATTGTACAAGGAAAATTTGTTTCTTTAATCATTTCCCAAGTTTTTATAGTAAAACAAGAAGAAATACATATAAAACATACATGATGCCCACACGGAAATACGTATGCATATACATACACATGCATGAGCGTATGCATGCTTGCACAGGCCCATACTTAGACACATACTAACACACATACTCACAAAATATAGCTCCCACATAAAATGGTTGGAAATAATGTACAACCTTTAAACTTTGTTATTGGAATTGATTGAGAATTTTTCGGGTTTCTGATGTTGTGTTCATTTTCTCTGTGATAGTATCGGGAAGAGATAAAAAGTTTATTTGGGCAATAGACGGTGTACATGCTTGTATGTTCGATTGTTTTTAGGGTTGTTATTTATTTTATTATTATTATTGTTTTTATTATTTGTGTTGTTAAAATTATTTAAGTTATTGTTATTGCAGGTATTACTATTTTTGTATTTGCTGATATTACCATTATTCATCTTTTTTTTCTTTGTGTGTGTATGTATGTACATACGTATGTATGTACATGTACATGTACACATGTACATGTTTTCCTCCTCCTCCCAACCTTCCTCTCCAATTGTATTTGCTTGTCCATTCCTTGCAACTTTCTATGATATATAAGCTATCATACATTAGTTACAAAAATAATTAAAAGGAAGCTTAGAATGAATTTATACCTAATTTAGATTGTTGTTTATCTTGGTGTTTCTGCACAGTCATCTTTCCACGAATTGGTGAAGAACATCTGAGAACTGGTGGCCAGAATACGTGGAAAAAGATTATGAGAAACGAGATACGACTTGCTTATGAGAAGCCCTTTGTCAGAAAGGAGGAAAATTCCTGGTGATAAGAGCTCTTCAGAGATAAGATATCTAAGTGCAACCTTTCTTTCATTGTAAAGCTGCAGAAGCAGCCGGATTTACCCTCTAGGCACACGATTTTCGCTTGCTCTCTGATTTAGGTTGAGAAAATATATTTTGAGAGCTAAATTTTGTGGTTTGCGCTTTTGGTTTGATAAATAAGCAGAGTACACATTTAGCTCGATAGAATGGGTTTGACATCAGCTGATCCTAGAGGCTGCATGAAGCGTGTAGGTTACGTGTTGAATTGTTGCAGAATTGTGGTTTCTAGAGTTATTTCATTGTTTTAGGATGTAATGAATAGTTTTAAGGTTTAGTAACTTGTGAGTCAAATACTTCAATCTAGAAATTGTAAATGAATATTGCTAAGAGTATTTAACTTATTAAAGTTATTGCAATTTTTTTTTTTTATTAATGATATATTCCTTTAACTTCTATTCCCCCCTAGAAAATCAGAAGGTAGGCATACATTAGAAATAACCTAAGCTAGAAAGTTTCCAAAATTAATTAATAATTACTAATGTTTCAGGCCACAATGTCGTTGTGGAACAGAGCACAGCAGCTTCCCCCCGATGACCTCCGTCGGGTCCAAGGTATATACGGTGAACAGTTCCCCATTGAGGTGCGACACTACCTGGCAGGATGGATAGAAGACAAGATGCAGCAATGGTTAGTCTTTCTTTCAAGTCTTATCTCAATTTTTTTTTCCTCTTTCCTTTCCTTTCCTTCCCAGTATTTTCTAATTTCATTTTCACTTATAATTTTGGTTTATCATTGTCATGCAGATATACTTTTACCTAGTGGCACTGGCTGCTGCATCATTGTTGAATTCAAGATAGCCTGTGCTATCCAAAATTCAGGAGTGTGGGCATATTTTTGGATAAACTAACTATTGTTATTCCATAGAAGCATTAACCCATTCACTCCGGTTGATGTCCTATCGCATGATTGGAAAATATCCCTGGACCCGGGTGATGTTCTGATACATATATTTTATCGCTGAGTTCCAGGTGGTTCAGTTGCGACGTGCTGAAACGTCAGCATATAGATCGCTAGATTGTTCTCAAATATAATCATTTTTCATAATTTTTTAGATATTATTACTTTAGCTTAGTTGTATGAGTGTTATAAAATGAGATGTATCGTAAAAAAAATTACATCACAGAAAACTACATGATATGGATGACATCATGGTAATTTCTGCTTCTTGATTGGTTGAATAAAAAGATCTGAGTCAAAAAACTATTGTAAAATCATGTGTGATTGGCCAAGAAATAAAATTAAGTAAAAAATTACTAATGTAATACTACTTCTCATTTGTCGATTACCTGTAATATCATTTCATGTTATGTCACTAGGTAGATGTATATACTCATATGTACCTGTGTGATTATTTATATTGTTCTTTTCGTTTTGGTAAATAAGAAATTAAGTATAAAACAGTTAAAGCCCCACTAAGAGATTGTTTCCACTTTCCATTAGAGAAGTGAAGCAAAATTTACTAAAATAAAACTAGTAAGGCATTACTGTAACATTTTCGACTACAGTAACTCTTCTGAACATGGCAATTTTTTTATGTGCTTTTACATTGTAGATGATTTATGAAAACCTTAAGAGTAGGGTGGGTGAAAAACACTCTGAAAGGTTCAGTGTGGCTCCACGCAGCGAGATAACACCCCAGTATGAAGCGTCACGCACTTATTAATTTTCCTGGTGTAAGCAGGAGTTAGCAAAAATACGTCCTGTCGTGAATGGGTTAAAGAAACAGGGATTAGACTTACTTTGGAAGGCCTTAGTCCAAGAACTAAGCAGTTATGGTATCTGTAGGTGCCATCCAGCATTCGGACTCACCTTTGCCATGGCTTTTTTTGTCTGTCTTCTGCAACAAAATAGCCCTGTCATTAACCCTATCCCGACCGGCCTGGTGAGAACTGGCAACCCCCTACACCGGGCCTAAGTAATATCACCTCGGGGACGTCACACTGGTGTGTTGCCCCGTCATCAGGCATAATGGTGTCACATGGGTGACACACCATTGTCATTGGGTTAACGGGTTAAACCCATGGATAGCCTGTACTTATATTCTTCAGGAAGCCATAAAATGATTGTAATGTTTATAAAGTCTCATAATGTAGATTTTAATCTTCAGAATCTAAAAAATACAGTTCATTTGCTTGGTTTGATTTAGAGAAAATAGAAGTGATTGTTAGTACATTTCGGCATCAGAGAGTAAAACACTATGTCCTTTATGGGTTATTACTGCAAACTATTGAGGATATAGGTATACATATTCTCTATAAGAGCAATTGGTGTACCTATGATAACTAAAATAATTTTTTTCATGTGGATTACTAAATTAGTTATTATATCTTAACTCGTTAACGACAGGGCTGTTTTGGCTCCAAATGGTCGAAACGGTGGGATACTGCGTCCTCACGGCTCTCGTGACATATCTGAGGATGCACATACTGCGTCATGGCTGAGTTCTGTTTGTATTAAGTTTTCTTTCTTCTGGATACTGTATGAGATAATAGAGGTCGTATATGATATGATGGCTTACTTGACTTTCATTATTATTACATATGAGAGGGATTTGCTTACAATAAGGGATGTATGGATGTGCCCTACTAGCAATCATTTCATTATTTCTTTATGGAACATTATATAAGAATATAAAACTTATTATGATTAATTTACCGTACTACTTCAACCGTTTTCTTTTGTCATCTGAGTGAGGCCTCTCACCAAGGTCACTCTTTCCACCCTCCCCCCAACCCATGTGAATAGCTTGTCACATGCACATGGGGGAAGAGGTTAACTATGCATATTTTGATATATAATACATAATGATTATGTTGAGGTTTTGGCTTTAAACTTGTTATATTCAATAGCAACATTTAAAATTTAGCGCGTGCTGGCAGCCCAGATTCAGCGAAGTGGGGTGTTTTCTACTGCCCAGAGTGAAGGGGTTAAGGGGTTAATGAGAGGATATACCAAATCTTATAAATCCAATCAAACCTCTAACTCTGCCAAATTGGGCAAATGGCTCAAAGTGTTAGGCCTACATGCTTGAAATACCCTGGCATTATGACTAGGCAAAGCCAAAACTGCCCTATCTTAATCAGGTGTTTTCTCCACCCTCCAGGCATCGAAGACTACCCTAAATGACATTTTTCCTTAAATCGGTCACAAAACAAGGGTTTAAGCTGACTTTGGAATCCTGCAGCTCAGAAGCTAGCACCTTTATAGCCATAACATTACATCACTGTGTGTACACTTAAACTGTGAACAGATTCCGATGCCACGTCACATACATTACACACTTTTTGCCACGTCACATATTTTCGACACCTGTTGTGAAAGGTTTAACCCATTCACAATGGGATGTATTTTCGCCTACTCCCACTTACACTGGGAAGATAACAAGTACGTAGTACATACTTCATGCCGGGGTGTTTTCTTGCTGTGCTGGGTTGTGCTGAACCTCTGAGAGCATTTTCACCCACCCTATTCGTATGGTTTTCATGAATGTGTCTACAATGTAAGTGCTCGTAAAAAAAATTTGCCATGTTAAGAGGAGTTATTTTAGTTGAAAAAATGTTACAATAATGCCTTTCTAGTTTTATTTTATTAAACTTTTCATATATTCTTTTCTTCTATGTGAAAATACCAATGGAAATGTGGAAGCAATCTTAGTTTGGCATTAAAAAGCATGTATTATATAAAAAAATTATTTACCAAAATGAAAAGAAGAACAA
>NW_028234432.1:15884698-15894698 GCF_977035675.1 Penaeus japonicus | reverse complement strand
AGGTGTGAAGCACTAGCAGAAATTATATGGCTTAATCGACACCAGATAAAAGAATGTGAGCGACACCAGACTAAGATACCCATAGCTCCTCCTGGTGGTGTGGACATGCTACCAACTCTAAATTCTCACATCACGCGTCTCTTGTCATCACTGGTTACCAGGTAATTAGAATGATGTTTATGTTATGTAGATATACTTGTAAAAAATATAGAATATGTATTTGAATTACTAAGTTTTTAGTGTTAGAAACCATATTTGATGATAGGCTTTACATTGCTATTTCCTTTTACTTGCAGTACATTTATTATTGAGAAACAGCCACCACAAGTGATGAAGACAAACACACGTTTCACAGCAACTGTCCGTTTACTCGTGGGAGGCAAATTAAATGTGAACATGACACCACCCCAGGTGCGAGTCTCAATCATCAGCGAAGCTCAGGCTAATGCTCTGCTGAAGAATGACCAAATGAACAAGGGGGAACAATCTGGTGAGATCCTGAACAATACTGGAACTATGGAGTATAACCAGGTGGGTTAAGTAGGTCATATGCATAGATATGTGTATTCATGTATATATATATATATATATATATATATATATATATATATATATATATATATATATATATATATATATATATATGTTAAATGTATTTATTTGCTGTGATGGAGTCTGCCAGTATAAATTTCATGCAATGAAGGAATGATTTTAGGTTGTGAATGTGAAAGTGTAAATTAAATGCTAGAACGGACAACTGTAGACCTGGAAGTTAAGTAAACACATATTAGAAAAACAATTATAATCACATACCATCATATAACTCAAATGAATATGAATAAACCTTTCAAAGTTTTTAGATACAAGACCTATGATTAATTTGTGTGAATGAGTAACATCTATATTTTCATGAAAATGGTACAAAGGACTTTGTTTTTAGACTGGATTGATTTTATCACAGTATATTTGTATCATTTTGGTAATTTCATTCAACTTAATATCCTCACTTTGCAGGGTACAAGGCAGCTTTCAGTTAGTTTCCGTAATATGCAGCTGAGGAAGATCAAGAGAGCCGAGAAAAAGGGCACAGAGTCGGTGATGGATGAGAAATTCTCCCTGCTTTTCCAGTCGCAATTCAGCGTTGGAGGCGGAGAACTTGTTTTCCAAGTAATTATTGTTTATGTTGATGTATTTATTTTCATGTTTTGTTATGATTTCTTATTATTATTATTTTTTTTTTGTATATGATTTTTCTTACTTTTTGTACCTAAAGGATTTGAACTCAAGTGTTGGGGTAAATTCTATTTAGTCAAAATAAAAAGGATTCATTACTTTTGAGGGAGTACCATGAATTGTGTTCCTTATCATTACCCAAGGTTTATTGTTCTTCTAAATAATCCAACCTATGTGATTTTTCTTTACCAGGTGTGGACTCTGTCACTACCAGTTGTAGTTATTGTCCATGGCAATCAGGAGCCTCATGCTTGGGCGACAGTGTCATGGGATAATGCTTTTGCAGAACAGGGCCGCATTCCTTTCACTGTTCCAGAAAAGGTTATTATCCTAAGCAATACATCGCTTACTTAATTGTCAATAAAATCAGGTTCTCTTCAATTTCATATGAAGTAAAGTAAATTGAATGAACAGTTGTTTTTTGTATTCATTTAAATTCTGTCAAGGAACCAAAGCACACTGTGCAAGTGAGTATTATAAAACTTTGGGATAATTGCATGATGTCACTAATTAAGGAATTTCATAATATCAGTAATTAATGCTTTTCCTACTTGAAATGGCTAGGTACCATGGCCACAGATTGCAGATATGCTTGACACCAAATTCAAAGCTGCCACTGGAAGGGGACTAACAGAAGACAACCTGAAATTCTTAGCCGGAAAAGCCTTCAGGTATTCCTTTTATTATTTTATTTGTATTTCTTTCCGTCAGAAAGCGCTAGATTAAAATTACCATGAAAAATAAGTATATGGAAAGAAATCCTAATGTCTGCTATTTTATCCAATTTTGCAGGAATCCACAAGTCCAAGATTTTACAAACATGATGCTCTCGTGGTCCCAGTTCTGTAAGGAGCCCCTGTCCGAGCGAAACTTCACATTTTGGGAGTGGTTCTTTGCAGTGATGAAGGTATGACTATTGCAAAATACTTTATAAAACATATTGCATATATCATCATATGCATGCTTTGTAGGAGTTGTCTAATGATCATGCGAGATAGCTGTCAAAATTAATGATTTGGTATGTTATATCCATTTTTCCAAATTTCTTGTATTGTTTGGAGAATAACCTATTTTCATAAATTATAATAGTTTTTGCTAAATAACATTGTTCATTGATTTTCTTGTTAAGAGCATCCCTTTTCTCTCCCCTCTTCCCACCCCTTTTTTTAATAGGTCACTAGAGAACACTTGCGCCAACAATGGAATGATGGCTCCATCATGGGCTTTGTTGGCAGACGCCAGGCTGAAGAGATGCTGAAGAATTCCAAGTCAGGCACTTTCCTGCTCCGTTTCTCAGACTCTGAATTGGGAGGGGTGACCATTGCCTGGATGTATGAAGATACTACTAAAGGTTAGGATGAGTTTCAATTTGTTTTGTGTTTTTTCTTAGAGTTTGTCACAACTACTACTTGTGGATTTATTCCATTGTTATTGTTGGTGATTTTATCTAGCATCAATCACCCTTCTGATCTTTGTTATGGTCTTAATTTTTTTTTAAGGATAGGGGGAGTTAAAACTATTGATAGGCTTTTTCTAAATATTGTAGACATTCAAAACATTTTTTATTCCTTATTTTGCCTTCAGATAATCTGTTTTGATATATTGTCTGTAAAGATATAAATTATTTATCCTACATACCTTTCTTACCATCATGATTGCACAATTTTTTGTTTCTAATCTTTCTAAATAATAAACCTTTCTCTGTTGCAGCCTGTCAGCGTGATGTATTCATGCTACAGCCATTCACCAGTAAAGCCTTCGCCATCCGTCCTCTAGCTGATGTGATCGCTGATTTGAATTACCTCCTTTACCTTTATCCGAATGTGCCTAAGGATCAAGCCTTTGGAAAGTACTACACGCCACAGGGAGAGCAACAGCCCACTACTAATAATGGTTATGTAAAGCCACAACTTAAGACCCATGTACCAGGGTAAGCCTTGAGTAGGGAATGTCAACTACTGTGATGGTCTTTACTGTTTTTCCCCTTCTTTTGTTGAATTTTTTAAATGATGTTTTCTTGTCGGGGGATGGAGGGTGAATGTGTGTTTTTGCCACTTTTTATTGGTTTCTCAGAAGCATAATGCAAAGGTACTGATAGATTGAAATTAAAGTTAATGAGTGTTGCCCATAGATGTGAAAGGATAGAATTCTCCATCAGAAAGAGGAAATTCATTGCTTCTGTTTTTTGCGGTAGACTTGTGTACTTTTGAAACTGGAGTGTGGAATTCATTTTAGGCATTTTTAAGTATTGGTAAAGGTTTTCACTCCATGAGTGTTTTCTAGTTTAAATGCAGCATTTATTCAGTCTTTCTTTATTTTATATTTTGGATAGCCAGATACTGCTGTCAGTACTAGTCCCTATGTCTTGCCGAAAGCATTGTTTGCAGTGTTAGATATTGTTAGAATGACTTTATTTCATATATTTATGAGATTATACAAAATTGCCCGTTATGTGGTATTGTTTTGTATCAGAATTGTTTGTAGAAGTGGTCTTGATAATGTCTAATCTTCTGATTCCCCACAAATTATACTGTCAGATACAGTTTGAGAATAGTAGATAGGTTTTTCTGCATTGTGGGTTTTTTTTTTTTTTTATGCAGTTTAGTGGTGTAAAGAAGGCAGTTCACACATCTCTGTGTTGAAGGGAATTAGTAATTCAGAATTCAGTCTTTTCATGATTGAAAGATCCATTTTGATTTTACTCAGTGGAATACTTTGGACACAGGCAACAATTATACATTAGTTGCCATAACCTAATATTAGATTTTGAAAGGATACTGTTTAAATACAAGATTATACATTGGTGTTTGGTCTAATACAGTGTTTTTCAAACTATTTAATATGATGGCACACTTACCCCTTTTCATATGTACATATATATATATATATATATATATATATATATATATATATATATATATATATATATATATTGTTATTGAGATACACACTTAATTTATTGGTGAGAATCTTTGTTCACATAAATACAAGGTTGAAGACTAGAGAAGAGGTTTTTAGCTAAATTTGGAAATTGTTTCTCAATATCAATCCATAAAGTTTCAAGTAACACTTCCTTGTATTGGGTTTTAGAGTGCAGTCATTATGGAAGTCCAATTAATGTGAGGAATTCTGGAAAAATAGAAAATTGAGATACCAGTTGATACACACCTAGGGAATCACTACTCTAATACTAGATAATTGTATTAAGAAGATGCACAAAACTTTGTTATATCAATTCTACATAGTCTTCCATATGCCTTGGAGAACATAATTCACAAATTATAAAGCATTTGCACATATAGAAGATATAGAATGGAAACCATTTTGATACTAAAATCACATTATTTGCTCCAGAGTTTTTAGGTTGCACTGTACAGCTTTCCATATGCATCTGATTTTACCATTCACTTGTTTCATTAATTGTTAGAGATATATATGGTTAGAGTTTAATTTCACAGCTTGTCCAAGAGTTATTAGTTTTTCTGTGCAATATATTGCAGCTGGTCACTTTATTTTGCTGCAAAAGAAGTAGATCAGCATAGACAACTTGACTTTGGATAGGTTGGTATGTACAAATTTTTATATTTTCTCATATCAAAGGAGCCAACAATTGTTCATGTTTTAGTATCATTTATTTTCAGCTTATGGATGATTTACTAGATTCAGAAGACCCAATAATTTTAATATATTAATTCCTCTTTTTCTGTCAAAGGCAGTTCAGTGCTGTGTATGATATTTCCATTACTTTTGTTTATGTAAAGCATATTCTAATATATTCTTATCAGATTTGGTATTGAATATATTTAATTGCTGTTAATGATTTTTGTGATCTTAATTCTTTTGTGTGTGTTTCTGTATAGGTGGAAGATATATGTCTCAAAAAGTAATCTATCCTACATACACATGTCCACATGCTCAAAAGTGGCAGTTAAAAAAATAGAGACAGGCAGAGACAGACAGACAGAGTCTCTTATCTGCATCAGTTATGATTAATGATAAGTAGAAACTGAATGAAAATGTTTAGATGAGCAAATCTAGAGAAACCATTAGGCTATTATCCTTCTTGTGCATTCAATAAATTTGTTTCTATTTCCAGACTTATAGCCTTGAAAGATCTAGGGGAGGTTTACTTTATGTTTTTTTTTTTTTTTTTTTTTTTCATGCAAGCTAATATATCTTTGGCATAAAAAAGATTGGTCTGCATTCCCAGTGAAAAAGAAAAAGGTTTTGCTGAATATGTTTAAATTTATTGATATGACTATGAAAATATATAATCAAATTCACAGGATTAAAAAAAAAAATTATATTGAAATAGGTCAGATTTTTTAAGGTATGTACTATATAGCAAGAAGTGTATATAGTATCCTAATCAAATTTTGATTAGACAAATCATTTTTAAGAAAATAGAAAAATGGCAGGCTATTGCCTGGGCCGTGGCAAAATCCAGCATTGTTTTGTTTGCATTTTTGTGTTTAGGGAAGATCCTCCATTTGAGATTGGATTGACTCATTTGGATTTTGAGTTCTGCCAGCCAAACACTTCAGCATCATGTCATCTTGAGTCAATCGTTCATAGACTTCTTTTATGAACTGCTGCTGATATTCTTTGCCAGTTCTTCCAGTCTTGATTTCTTTATTATTATGTTGGTGTTATTTGTAGTAGGTTCTATCTTTTTCTTTTCTATGCTGACATCTGAACACGTAGAGGAGAGGGCGTGGACACGAGAGAGATGGAGGGGACAGGGTGATACTCTGGGTCTACATCACGCTGTCCTGCTATAGCGATTTCTTTCTCTAAAACCGCTGTATCTTTTTTGACAAATTTTGTTTTACGAGCCCTCTCTGTTTTTTTATGATGTGACAAGATATAACTTTTCCGTTTTAGCATCGTAATTAATCTTCAGACACTGAGTTCAGTGATGTGCGAGGAGACCGTGCTACTGCGTAGATACACTTTCGTTGGGAGCTTACAAAGCACTGGTGAGAGGAGACTGTGCTGGTTCGCTAGCCTCGCACAGGACCCCATAGGATGAAACTGCCAAAACAAATTTTATCATATATTATATCTATAGGAAAAAATAATGCGATACAAATAGCTTCTCCGAAGTCATAATCATGACGCCCCCTACACCCTCTTGAATATATACATTTAAGCCTACTTATAATAGAGATACAGTGATGATATTTTCAGAGAATGAAGTCAGATGATCAAGAAAGGTGTTGCCAGATTTTCTTATTTTTAATCTTTTTGTTTTCCCGCTAAAAATCGCGATATTTGGCCCCTTAACCCATTGGAGTCAGTTGACGTGATGACACATTTTGTGGTTTTTGCGTCAGGCGCCCGGGACGGGATATTAGCGCAAGCCCGGTGCTCGAGTTGAGCAAGCGGGCAGCCCAGGCTCGCGGCTTGTGCATCCAAGAATCTCGAGGCGTTAGGCTTATGCGTTTGAGAACCCCAGTATTGCAACTGTGCAAAACCGGAACGGCCCCGGCGTGAATGGATTAATTGATTTCATAGTAAAGACCCCAAAATCTAGTATGTGTAGGATAAAAATGTATTGATGCATAATAAAATTAAAGTTAAATTTGACATTTATATAATTTTGATGGAAATTGGGTCAAAGTGTGTGAATGGGTTAAATGCAGGATTTTTTATGTATTTGTTGTGTCAGTATATATGTTTTTATCACTCAGTATATGTGCATTTCTGTGTTATTGAATTTTATGGTTTATGGCTATGTCAGTGTCTATGTTCATATCACACTCAGTTATATGTGCATTTCTGTGTAATTGAATTTTTAAAAACCATCTTATTTATTGCAGGTTAACTATGGAGGTATTAAAGATATATAAGTACTAGTTCACAAGTGTATGATATTTCAGATGGTCAGGCGATCCCATGGATTCATATCCCAACACACCTCAAACTATATACGGTGGCATGGGTGGTCCTCCGTCCGTTAGTTCAAATCCTTCTGACTGTGTCTCAACGTAAGTACAAACATTGAAGTTTTCTCATGTAAAAGTCTTGATGTGAAAGCTCTTTCAAAAGTCTTATCTGAGAGTAACTATTTATGTATGGGAAATATATTTTTTTTTTTCATAATCAATTCTTCCAGTTATTATACATTGAGGGTAATGATTATTTACTCATATTTTACTGGCATCAACTATAGGTGGCCAACCTATTGTAACTGCTACAACTATTTTAAAATTTAGTGAGCTTATTTAACCTTTTGGAACAAGTATGATTCAGTAGTAAGGGATACTACAGGACATTAAGTTAATTTACTTGCAATGCAGTATTATTACCTTTCATTGAGGATATTTAGATAATATAATTTGCTAGAAACCATCAAACAATTTTAATTGATTTACATTATGCTGGTTTATTTTCATCTACTATGTTTTTGCATTTATCAGGGCTGTTATGCAAGTGATAAACTCTGTTACCTCATTTATGATACCTAGATTTTTGTTAAGTATACAGAAATTTGAAATGATTTTTTTTAGTCATTAATTTTTTATGGAACTGAAGGTTTTATATAATTTTCATCTTGCTTTTACAATTTCTTTTGTTTATTTAAGCCAGTTGCCTTCTTGAACAGCAACCCAAAATTCAGCCAATCAAGTGGATCCATGTACTCATAAAACCATACTTTGATTGTTTTTTAAGTGTTTAGGGACTAAGTAGAATTTTAGAATATGAAAGCTACAACAACTATTATAATTGCCAGATCCAGTTTCCTGATTAACAGGACTGTACCAGAATTTCCTGGATTATTCAAGATATCTTGAACACAGTTTCATCCACCAAGTCTAAGTACTATGTTAATAACGCAAAAACATAAACGGAAGAAATTATACTGTTATAATTAAAATAATGCAGGTGATATTTACCATTAGGTTTGCCATTTGTTAGCCACTTATAGTATCACAGGAGACATCAAACATTTAGCTTTCACTAATATTAACTTACCACTATATTCCTTGACCCTCTGTCCACTGCTGTCCCCCCCCCTCCCCCTCAGTACTTTGAATACAAGCCATTACACTTTATTGCCATTTATTGGAATATGATTAACAGGTGAAGTTTGATATATCCCAAGAATAGGGCATATTGTAAAATTAACCCATTCCCGACGGGGGAATTCTAGCCTTGAATGGGAATGCCGGGCGGGCGAATTATTAGGGCCTAAATCACCGGCATGGCGGGCCAATATACTGTGCAGTGGGCAAATGGCTTTTGAATGCGCGGTACACATGCTGTACCACCCGTCCTGTGTGGGTTAATATCTGATCAATAGATGGAAATAACCACTTAGATCATAATCTAATGGGATATCTTGGTGACTAAAGTTGTCCGACATGACAAATTCCTTATGCAAGGTTCTATTGGCTTTCATTGAGACAGGATAGATTTAAAAGTTGGTGTCAGATCAGAAGATCATCTAGTAACCCGCTCTTAGAGAAGAGCAGTTGGAGACTGAATGGTTGAGTGTTAAGGCAGCTGTGCTTAGTCAACTGTTGGCCACTGCAGTTTTGATGGTGTATTGTTACAAATTTGCAATCAACAAGGCAGTAAAACAATGATTGACACACCTTAGTGACCAACATGACAAATTATCACATTTCTCTATAAGTTTATAAACCAATGCAACATTTTTTTGGTCAAGGAAAGAATATATTTTTTTTTTACCAGATAGGTACTGGAAATATTTCAACTTGTCCCCCCCCCTCCCCTAACTGTAATATTGCCTGATTTGATAAGCTTCACCATGCTAAATTTTGGTAAATCATATATCAGTGTGGCTGTAGGAAGCTTGCCAGACACTACCAGAGTAAACAATACTCAGACATCTCATTTACAGAAAAAAAAGTGCACATCTCATCAGTTTTTGACACAATAGAATGTCAGTTCAAAATGTTTCAAGCCAAAATCAGGGGGAACAAAATATACATTGACTGGCTTAGAGAAACTGATTTAGGGGGACATCCAGTTTAGATGTGATAGGTAAAGATTTTATTGAGCGTCGCCATATGTACTTTATAGTTTTGTTTCAAATTGTTCCTTTGATAGAATAACTTAGAGTCCTTGGTTCAATTGAATTGATACAGCAGATTGACAGTAGGAACTGTCCATCCAGCGATAGAATGTACTTTTATTTAGAAGAAAAGCCTAATAATCACAGTAAGAATAGAGTCCTCTTGATTTTGAAGAGTTATGTTACCAGTCTAAAAGAAGAAAAAAAGGTAAAGAAGACAAAAAGTAATGCCTGATTGAGAAAAGTATTTGTTCAATTTCTTTGTCTTTGTAATATCATTGCAATATAGTGCTTGCTTCCTCTTCTTTTTATTGGATTTTGGTTAATCCCTTTTTTTTTTTAAATATTACTTCAGTTTTTCCATGTTGAAGCATTAGGTTGGTGGTTTTAAGTTTAACATTTCTCAATATTTTAGCACAACATATTTAAGATCAGGAAATAAAAAAGGAAGATGCACTTATGATGGCTTACAAACAAAATGTAAATCAATATTGATATTGTTATTTTTGTTATTTTGATTATTTTTCTTACTAATGATTATATAATTATTATTATCTCATAGTTAATGACTAGGTTAATATCATAGCTATTGTTGCTGAAAGTTAAATGGCAAGGTTGATAGAAATTGAGTTATTTATTTAATACTTTTTTGTCAAATGTAGGCTATCTTTATTTATCAGTAAACTGATGACATGAAAGAGCTTTCACACAAGTCAACATTGT
>NW_028234432.1:15822198-15824698 GCF_977035675.1 Penaeus japonicus | reverse complement strand
AGAAAAAGGAAAGAGAGTGAGAAAAGGAAACAGTGAAAGAGAAAAATGAAAAAGAGAAAGAAAGAAAGAAAGAAAGAAAGAGAGAGAGAGAGAGAGAGAGAGAGAGAGAGAGAGAGAGAGAGAGAGAGAGAGAGAGAGAGAGAGAGAGAGAGAGAGAGACAGAGAGAGAGAGAGAGAGAAAGACAGAGAAGAGAGAGCGAAAGAGAAACGACTCTACCCTCTCCCATACATCTTTTGGCCTTTCATTTTATTGCCATTTAGTCTGGCCAAGCAACAGCAACAGGAAAACATAACATGGCAGGGTACATTCAAGGCGCACTGATAAATAATAGCATTTCTTATACAAGCAATTTCTAATGTCTAAAAAACAACGATAGGATTGTGTTGATAAGACCGATCAAGTTGCTAAAAGGTATTCATTATATATATTTTCTTTTTGTGTACGTACTCGTGTTATCATTGACCCAGTCATACAAAAACACTAATATATACAATGCGATTTACATTCTTACATTCTTTTAGTGCCCACCGAAATAAATGATGCCTTAATTTAATTGGCCACTTAAGTAAATACACTTTGGTTACTGTTGAGTTTTCTTTTTTTTCTTTTTTTTTCGAAAGGTCTCGCGTCTTTTACGTTCTGTGTGTATGCAGTTTATGATTAAGATTTTAAGGCTTTACTAAGGCTTTCAAACTTACCAGAAAAGATTGAATTAGGAGGGAAAGTTTGATAGAAAGAGAGAGATAGAAATGTGAGGGAAGAATAGATGGATAGACGGGGATCCCACGTGCACACACACACACACACACACACACACTCTCTCTCTCTCTCTCTCTCTCTCTCTCTCTCTCTCTCTCTCTCTCTCTCTCTCTCTCTCTCTCACACACACACATACACCCGCCCAATGACACTTTCACAATCCTATTCTAATGAACCATCATCAAAAATAAGCAACAGAGGAAGAACACATACATGCCCATATGTATACACACTATCACCTACACTCTAACATGCGCACTCGACCTTACCCATTGATGCGAAATATATCGATGAATTTGTTGCAAAAATGATTCTGTTAAATTTTTTTTTCCCTCGTCATTCAAGTCTCTATTCAAACCCACATTTTCTTCGTGCTATTTCGCTATCACTACAACTAATATTTCCTCGTTTGGAAACCGAAACTTTGCAACGAACACCTAAACTACATTTCCATCTGTAATACCACTCTTTTTCCTCTCCCAAATTGCAACAAACCCATCACCAGATTATATATCATTAACAAACATATTAAGATGCAACAATACAATTACGCAACAAACGCCAAACACAGACTAGGAATCATAGATAGTATGGGAAAGTGATCTGTGCAACACGCCTCGCCGCTACATTGAAAACCTTGGGCTAAATCGAGTAAAAAGCAGCATGGGCGGTGGGTGATTGAGCCTCGGGGCGTGGGCGTGGACATGGGCAGGAGGATGGGTAGGTATGGGTGAAGGGGGGAAGGGGGAAAGGGGGGAGGGGTAAGGAGTTGCAAGGGGTAGTCGGCCTTGGTCTTGACCCTGAAA
Organism: Penaeus japonicus; assembly: GCF_977035675.1. Taxonomy (NCBI): domain Eukaryota; kingdom Metazoa; phylum Arthropoda; class Malacostraca; order Decapoda; family Penaeidae; genus Penaeus; species Penaeus japonicus. Next base: position 15,823,132 of record NW_028234432.1, on the reverse strand, counting down.
TTCGGGGAACCCCCTCCTTGGTAACCCGTCTTCTCCGCTCTGCTTCTCGCCGGCAGTTGTTGCAGCGACGGATTCTTCCATTTTTATCAAGATGCAGTGTAGGTGTGGTCATTACTGACGTCATGATGATGTCAGTTGTTGCTGTTACCATTATCCAGATTATTATCATTATCATTACCGTTGTCGTTATAATTATCATAATTATTATTATCACTATCAATGATCATTCTTCATAATCATCATTAACATTGCTAAAATCATTATCATTATTACTACTATCATTGGTATTATCAGTATCAATGCTATTATTATTGTAATCATTATTATCATCATTATCACAATAACCATTATCATTATCTTTATCATTATTTATATTATCATTATCATTGTTATCATTATCATCATTATTTCTATCATTATTATTAATATCATTATTATCATCATTAGTAGTTGTGATATCATTATCCTTTTATTATTGTTATTTTTATTGTCATCTTCATACTTATAACAATAATAATAATGATGATAATGATGATGATCAGGATAATATTAATGATGATGATAATGCTAATGATAATGAAAATGGTTAGAATAGTAATGATAATAATAATGGTCATGACAAAAATGATTATGAGAATGATAATGATGATGATAACAACACTAATAATGACAATAATGACAACAATAGTGATGATAATGATGACAATTAAGGTAATCATTAATTTCATTATTGATAGCATTATCCTAATTCTTAAATAATTATCATCATTATTTTCATCACTATCATTATCATCATCTTTATCAATATAGTTATCAATGTTATTGTTATAATTATTATTATCACTATTATTATTATTATCATCATCCTTACCTTCATTATTATCATTACCATCATCATTATAATTATTATCATTGTTATTATTATTATTACAAT
>NW_028234432.1:15814698-15817198 GCF_977035675.1 Penaeus japonicus | reverse complement strand
ACACACCAGTTCCCTGCCTTGAGGACCTCCAGCCTCCAGTACTCAGTCCCGGTCGTTCAAAATGTCATCCCGGCCACACAATACGCTACTGCTAGTTACTCCGCCCCGGTAGCCCATGTGTCATCTCCCGTAGTCCAGTATTCCGCCCCGGTAGCCCAGGTGCCCGTTCCCGTAGCCCATGTGCCCGCTCCTGTAGTCCAGTATTCCGCCCCGGTAGCCCAGGTGTCCGCTCCCGTAGTCCAGTACACACAGGCTGCCGCCACCCGGTACACGATCCCGGCAGCCACCCAGTACGTTGCCCAGGTGGTACCCGCAGCCGCTCCCACAGTGTACCACTCTGTCCCGCGTACCACGGTAGTGTCGTCCCCTATTGTCGTGGAGACTGATGATGATGATGATGCCTTTGATGATGATGACGATGACGACGTCGGTGGAGTCCTTGTCTACAGCGTAGGCGACCGTGACGATGACCACTTTGAGATTGATGATGATGACCGCAAGTAAGCGATGAGAAGGGATGACACTCATCTCGCTCCTCTCTCTCTCTCTCTCTACCAATCTATCTATCTATCCATCTATCTATCTCCTTGGGTCCTGTAAGGGGGGCTAAGGTAGCTGAGGCTCCGTGGGCATCACCAGGAGTAGCTCGTAAAAACGTGGACCAACTTAACAAAAATTGTGTTTTTTTCTACCAGTCTGTAAAAGAAAAGAAGAAGAAAATAAAACCTTTTTCTATAAATTCTTGTGATGTTGATGAAGTCTTGTGTGCAGGGTAGGCCTATAAAAAAATGGCTCCGGGCTCAGTTGGCTTTCATAAACCTTTCTCTTTCTTGCACGTTTATGCACTGATGTTTACTTTATGAATGCACCCTTGTCTCCTCCCGACAGATCTCTCTTAATAAACTTTTCAACAATTTGTCTTGATTTATGATACCTCGGTTCTTAGAATGGAGAGGATTACAGTACATGAAGATGTTGGGAATATGATTTTTTTTTTTTTTTTTTACAATTTTATTTTTTTTATTATTATCTTTTTTTTTTTAGTATAATCATTTTTTTTATACATGACAGGAAGATATTGTGTTAGATAAAAACACTAATTTGTATCTCTATTCCTATAAAATGAAGTGTCATAATTTGATAAGCATCTTTAGTAAAGGGAAACCATTTTTTTCACTTTTATTAATATTTTTTTTATTTTTTTTTACTTTGATGATACCTGCCACACGTACGGGAAAATATTATCAAAACGAGGAAATAAAATAAAAATCAGAAATATTGAACAAAGAAAAAAGTTAACTCCATACCCTTAAATATCCTATAATCAAATACACATAAACGAACGAACAAAACCCCAAAAAAAAGAAAAGAAAAAAATCTGCATCATGCAAAGTACGAAAACCTGAAGTAACATGAAAAAAAGGAAAAAAAGAAAAAGAAAAAACAATATGTATGTAAAAACAGAACCTCGCTCGTGACCTTGAACGGGCGGGGTGAGGCGGGCGGTGGCGACCAGGTGAGAGGTGTGTCTAGATCCAATATTCCTCTTTATCATACTCTGCTCTTCTTTCGTCTCTTCATCCTCTTTATTCGTCTCTTCGTCGTTATATATACATTCAGAGACAAAGGTCATGCGTTGCTGTTTGAGATCTATCTATCTCTTTATCTATCGGTACCTCTTGTTTCTTCTTTTTCTTCTTCTTCATTTTCTTGGTCCTCTTCCAATCTTTTCCTTTTTTCCATCTTCCTATTCTTTAATTTTTCAGTCTCTCCACCCTCTTTATTTTATTTATTTTTTTTTTTTTGTATATACATATCTTCTATTTCTTCTTTTATTTCTTCTATTTCTTATTATCATTATCATTATCCTCATCATTTTCTTCTCCTTCTTCTTCTTTTCTCCTTCTCTTTCCTCTTCTTTTATTTCTATATGCACACGAGAATCAGTCGACATATACAGTATATGTTTATAGGTGCGTATCTCCATATCATTAACAAGGTCATTATGGATAACTGAATGCAAATGCCATGTAACCTCCATGGTGCTTTTTTTTATAGGTTTTACTGTGGTTTAAGCCTGTAATCATTTTCCTTCTCATAAAAAAGAGAAAAAGAGAGAGAAAGAGAGAGAGAGAGAGAGAGGAAAAGAGAAAGAAACAGAGAGAGAGAGAGAGAGAAAGGTAAAGAGAAAGAGAGAGAGAGAGAGAGAGAGAGAGAGAGAGAGAGAGAGAGAGAGAGAGAGAGAGAGAGAGAAAGAGAAAAGAGAAAGAGAGAGAGAGAGAGAGAGAGAGAGAGAGAGAGAAAGGAAAAGAGAAAAAGAGAGAGAGAGAGGGAGAGAGAGAGAGAAAGACGAGAGAGAAAGAGTGCGAGAGAGAGAGAGAGAAAGAGAAAGAAACAGTGAGAGAGAGAGAGAGAGACGAGAGACAAGAGAAGAGAGACGAGAGAGAGAGTGAGAGAGAGAGAGAGAGAGAGAGAGAGCGAGAGAGAGAGAGAGAGAGAG
>NW_028234432.1:15799698-15804698 GCF_977035675.1 Penaeus japonicus | reverse complement strand
CTCATAATTGCGGCGGTGCTGCCTCCGCGATGCATTTTTCCCTTTTTTAAACAGAAATAATCGAGCTCTCATGCAGGTTTGGATACCTGCTAACTGCTGCCACTGATGCATGTTTCTTTATTCATGCAGTACCATCATGTATGAAAATCCCTTCTCGTTGTAGGATCTGCATGACTAGATCGCTCACGGCAAGGGAGAAGTGGGGGGAGGGGGGCGTGGAGAAGGCAGGGGGGCGAGGCGCAGTGGGATATATAAGGACGAGCTCGAGTAGCGTCGACACAAGTCTGCTGAGCTTGGTATCATGAAGTTTTTGGTAAGTTGGTACTGCTTTTATGGCCGTGTGGTAGCACTTTGTAGTTTGTGTCTATGTAGTTCATTGCTTTCTTCCTTGGCATGAAATGTGGAAGTCCTCGTCGTTTGTAGTGCGCAAGTCAATGCTGGGTCTAGTCTAAGTTAATATTTTCGATAAGAAAAATAGCAAATCTTATCTTTGTTTTTAGGTGTAGGAGTTAGGTGTTGGAAATAAGAAATATCATAAACGTCTACATAATATGCGTGAAGCATCATCTTACGGCATGAACATTTGTAGGTGGAATTTTAAAACCTTGTTGAGCGTTGGTAGAATCTGTGAATCGAACAGTAACATCCTGGCTGTTTCAGGTTCTGCTTTTGGTCGGCGTGGTCGCGGCCGATGTCTCCGACCGGAGCAAGCGGTCGCCGGACGACGACGACAATGTCTTCTTGTTCCTGAGCTCCCGCGGCTCCCCTGCCACGGCACGCTCCCAGGCCGTCTTCCGCCCAAGACAGACCTTCGCCACCCAAGGGCGACCCGTCTATTTCCTTGACGACGACTACTTCGACTTCGACCGAAAGAAGCGCAGTGCGCCCCAGCGCAAGAAGAGAGATCTCGACTTCGACTTTGATGATGACGATGACCGGTACGTGTACTACCACGCCGCGCAGCCGCAGCCCACCGCCTACGCCGCCACCCAGGCCAGGACCTCCGCTGTCGCGGCCCAACCCGTGCCCTCAAGAGTCTACTATTATGCTGATGTGGACGACGATATCTACGACCGCAAGAGGCGAGCAGCCGACTTCGATTTTGACGACGACCTCAAAGTGTTCCGCTACACCCTACCTGTAACCTACACTGCACGGCAAAGGACATCCTACGCTCCTATTGCGCCTGCTCCCGTGAGGGTCCGCTACGACGACGATGACTTCGACTTCGACCGCAAGAAGCGCTCGGCAGACTTTGATTTCTACGACAACGATGACGACGACGACACCAGGTACGCCGTCATGTACAGCCAGCCCAGCTACACCCAGGTGACGCAGGCGAGGACCGCCACCCAGCCCGCCCGCACCTTCTACTACTATTACGACGACGACAAATAAGCGGGCGCTGTACCGGAGCTCCGTCTCTCGCCGTCTCGGATGGGAAGAGGCGGACTGGTCGGGCTGAGGGACGATTGGTGTGTTGGGTTCAGATTTTCCGCAATAAAGACTCGTGTTTGGACATTGGTATATGCTTAACATTTACTCACCGCTTGAACTCTGTGTGTGTGTGTGTGTGTATAATATTCATATATATATATATATATATATATATATATATATATATATATATATATATGTGTGTGTGTGTGTGTGTGTGTGTGTGTGTGTGTGTGTGTGTGTGTGTATATATAATATTAATATATATATATATAATATATATATATATATATATATATATATATCTATATAATCTATATATACATATAATAATACATATATATATACATATATACATATATATATTATATATATATATATATATATATATATATATATATATATATATATATATATATATATATGCATATATACATACATATGCCTCTCAGACAATCTTTTCATCATGCAAGATTGGAAGTGTCTGTGCAGTCTTTAATTGACCCAAGAAAAGAGTCTTTTGAAGATGCGACATAAAAGCTATGACAGAAGGTAAAGTTTCCTGTGCTATAGTTCTTATAGCTTTGCTCTACACACACACACGCTCTACCGTCAATACATTCGGCGACTACAAAGGGTAATGATAATGAGAATGATATTGAGATAGCAAAAATAATCATGATGTCAATAATGATAACAATAATAATAATAATGATAATGATACCGAGAATAATGAGCATGGTGATGATGATAACAATAGTGATAGCAATGATAATAATAAGGATAAAGATACAGAAAATAATTATCATGATAATGATAATGATGATTACAACACTAATAATGAAATCAGCAATGGTAACAATGATAATAGTGTTGATGATAATAACATTACTGATAATAGTAATAATCATAACAATGATGATGGGGATGATATACAAACACACACACATATATATGTGTATACTATATATATCTTTATGTATACTTATATGAATATAAGCGTATGTATATGTATATATATTCATATATGTACACACACACACACACACACACACACACACACACACACACACACATATATATACATATATATATTATATATATATTATATATATATATATATAATATACATATATAATATACATATATATATAATATATATAATATACATAAATATATGTATATATATATAATAGACACATATATGTATATATATGTATATATATATATAATAGACATATATATATATATATATATATATATATATCTATATATATATATATCTATCTATATATATATATATATTATATATATATATAAAATACATATCCATACATATATAAATATATATATATATATATATATATATAAATATATATATATATATATATATATATATGCATGTATGTAGGTGTATATATGTGTTATAGAATAAACTTTGCATTTGTGTATCACATTTATATTTGGTGCGGGTTATTAGTTGCAATATAGCAAGACACCCAAGTTCGTTTTCCAGCTATTTGCAGTGGATCCCGGCTATAACGCCGCTTGTGCAGTGGTGTCAGGGTCCCACTTCTGCCACCAATTAGTGAGGTGTGCAGAAGGGGCATCCGCCACTGCCACCAGTTAATGAAGTTAATCATAAAAGGTTTTGAACAAAAGTTGGGTAGTTCTTCGTTGGTTTATTAGGAGATGACGGTACATGTGCATATGATATTTCCTGTGGTAGCAAGTCTTGCTGGGCAGGCTTGGAGATGAGGTGAAGTTTCTGTAGTGAGCTGATGCTTCAGCTCCCTTCGGGTAACCTCGCCTGTGTCGGGCTTCTACTCCGGTTCCCCCATACCCACGAGATATCCATGGCGCTGAGACGTGAAGAACCTGTCAGAGATGAAGGAGGCGATGATGCAGAGGAACTTCCTGCAGGAGGCGCTGACGGAGGATCCAGACATCTTGGACGAGATGCTATGGTCCGGGCTGAGGAGGAGGATGGCCTTGATTATATACAAATAGGCCTGGAGTTTTTAAGAACATCATCAACGTCTGAGAACTTTTTTTTGATATTGGCGACGGAAAATTCTATTTGGGTTTTTGGCGCAAAAGTCTTGTTGGCTAGCCCACGTATTTTTATTGCTTTTATATTTAAAGTCATGTATATGTATTAAGTTTCTTTTATATATATATAAGATGTAAAATATGTTTTTTTTTATGTAAAAACCTCCCATTTTAAAATTTACCACATGAGAACAAAGACGAAATCAAAAGGAAAAGCCTTAATGTCTTTAAGAGCAGACGACAATTACCAGTAAAACGAGTCTTGCTGTGCAGACTCGAGCGAAGTGTTTTACGGTCTCTCCTTCAGAAACCGACATTTTTTGTTTTACCGGATTTTTTACTCTTGGTTTTGCGTGTTTATGGAGTTCCAGAATTTTTACAGATATTGATTATCTATGTTTTTATGGAGGTTTATTTTATTTTTATATAGCTATGATATTAATGATAACATTGAAAACAGGCTTTTACTTTTGTTTTCTCACGGTTTTACAAAGAAAGTGAACGTTTGAAGAAACGTATGATTATTCACTTTGGTATTTTCCGAATAACGCCGTGTTACTAAATGCCACAAAAGTGGTATCGATGGATTCCTCTCAACCTCTATATATAGTAGATATAATGCGCGATTACACCCCTGGACCCCATAATCTGGGTCCCCCTTTTTTAAGGCACTTCGTGCTACCTCTTGCTACTTCGGGGCATATTTCGTATGCAAAATCTTAACCCTACCTCACTTTCCCTAGTTTTGAAGTTAGCGCTTGCCAAAGGGGGGCTTGCCCCCCCCCTGGACCCCCCATATTCAAGGCAGTTCGTACAACAAACCTCGTGCAAAATACTTCGATAACGACCATCCTCGCCCTGAAATTCAAGCATGGTTGTGTTTACGTATTTACGGCTACTGGCGAGCTGTGGATTGGAAACCCTCAATGAATTACCTGCATACGCTGTTATGTTCTCTCAATAGATAGCAGAATATTCACCATTGTTTACTGTATAAACATAGAGCGCCCCCTATTGAGTGGCCACGTCATTATCGGTCCTAGTTTCCTATCCTGAGGAATATATGAGACGAAATTTTAGTTGCTGTCATCATGGCGCATTATGAGAGATATTTGTGGTCGCGGCATCATCATCTACAGAACTAATTACGTATCATAAGTATTACGAAATGTCCTGAATAGGAGGGCGTAGCCCCCTCTTGGCTAAAGGCTGACTTCAAAACTAGGCAAAGTGAGGTAGGTAATTGGGTTAAGATTTTGCATACGAAATATGCCCGGAATTCATATTTTACCCCGCAATTTCCCTGATCTACTTCATGCCCTCCCCTACTATCAGGACCCAGATTGTGGGGTCCAGGGGTGGAATCACGCATTATATCCACTACATATGAATAGTAGAGGTTGAGAGTAATCCATCGATACGACTTTATTTATATTTAGTAACGGAGCATTATTCGGAAAATTTACCTTCACTTTAATTATTTTTCTGTTATTTTATTTTGTTTCATAGAT
>NW_028234432.1:15767198-15769698 GCF_977035675.1 Penaeus japonicus | reverse complement strand
GCCATTTTGACCCTTCGAGCCCGGCCGTTAGGGTCAGATTCCTTTCCCTCGTGCCATCGTACGAGCTATTTTCGACCGTATGAACGTGCGATAAGGGCGATAGTTCCTCGAAAAGGATGGCGGCGGCGGCGGGTGTATCATATTTCATGGCGACCTTTGCCCTTTGGCCTCCGTCGGGCGCGCTTCCCCTTCGGTCTCCCGCGGTCGCTTCCCTTTCCCTGGCTCCTTTCCCTCGCAATTCCGAGGCTCCTTTTTTCCACTCTCCACTGCTCTCTCTCTCTCTCTCTCTCTCTCTCTCTCTCTCTCTCTCTCTCTCTCTCTCTCTCTCTCTCTCTCTCTCTCTCTTCTCTCTCTCTCCTCTCTCTCTTTTCTCTCTCTCTCTCTCCTCTCTCTCTCTCGCTCTCTCTCTCTTCCTTCTCTCTCTTTCTCACTTCTCTCTCTGTATCTCTCTCCTCTCTCTCTCTCTCTCTCTCTCTCTCTCTCCTCTCTCTCTCTCTCTCTCCTCTCTCTCTCTCTCTCTCTCTCTCTCTCTCTCTTCTCTCTCTCTCTCTCTCTCTCTCTCTCTCTCTCTCTCTCTCTCTCTCTCTCTCTCTCTCTCTCTCTCTCTCTCTCTTCTCTCTCTCTCTCTCTCTCTCTCTCTTCTCTCTCTCTCTCTCTCTCTCTCTCTCTCTCTCTCTCTCTCTTCTTCTCTCTCTCTCTCTCTCTTCTCTCTCTCTCTCTCTCTCTCTCTCTCTCTCTCTTCTCTCTCTCTCTCTCTCTCTCTCTCTTCTCTCTCTCTCTTCTCTCTCTCTCTCTCTCTCTCTCTCTCTCTCTCTCTCTCTCTCTCTTTCTCTTCTCTCTCTCTCTCTCTCTCTCTCTCTCTCTCTTCTCTCTCTTCTCTCTCTCTCTCTCTCTCTCTCTCTCTCTCTCTCTCTCTCTCTCTCTCTCTCTCTCTCTCTCTCTCTCTCTCTCTCTCTCTCTCTCTCTCTCTCTCTCTCTCTCTCTCTCTTCTCTCTTTCTCTCTCTCTCTCTCTCTCTCTCTCTCTCTCTCTCTCTCTCTCTCTCTCTATCTATCTATCTATCTATCTATCTATCTGAGTATAAATGAGCCTGGGTGAGTACAAATTTACAATAAAATTTATCTTCAGTTTTTTTCCTTTTGGTCTTTATCTTCCATACTATTTTTATTTATATATGAACACAAGGTCTTAAGAACTTAGTTTCAAGTCACCTATTGTTAAGAGATAAGGGCATACGTAAAGGTGTGTTCCTTCAACAAAATAGCGAAGAGAAAACGACGAAGATTCAAAGAGAGACTCAAGGAAAATTCCCAGTGGTTGTAATCACATTTATCATCGACTGACCTGAGGCATATTTAAGGAAAAGACTTCCAATGCCTACATACTTGGGGAAGGGTTGGTGAGGGGGGGGGAGGCTGAGTGTCCTTCCTTACCTCCTTCACTGCTGCCATCCCCTCCCCTCCCCCCCTCCTTCAACTCTTCCCCCTCTTCAACTTCGTTCTATTCTCGTCCTCTTAAACACAATCGTCCACCGAATTGAACGTTGTCATTCCTTGTCTGCCTTCATATAACACTTCCCAGGCTGCAAGTATCCTCATAGAGCAAAACATTTCCTTGCTTTAAGTAACCAAGACTAAAATATTTCTTAAAAAAACAGGACACTTGTTCATAAATTTAATTTAGAAAGAATTAAAACTTGGAAAATGCAAAATGCGGGCTAACTACTCTGCCCTGAGGACGGGTCGAAAGCGCCATCTTGTGGGCTGGGGAGAGAACCTGAATACTGGCAGCCGATAAACTTTTTTTCGAGTATTCACCAAGACTTAAACATTTATCTGCTTAATGTAAATAAGTTTAAAACATCTTTTTTCTTCAAATAATCATGAAGGCGCATGTGCTTATAAATTACACATGGAAATGACGTACTTATATCATTCATCTCAACTGCACAGTTATAGAAAACAAAAAGAGACTAATTTTCAGGCAACTTATTTACCAGGCTTGACATATTCACAATGACAATTTCTCTAAGATAACTGAGATATTTTTTTCCTTCGAATATGCATCAGGACTCACAATGGCGGATCGAATAATCAGCGAGACGCACGATCATAAATTTAAAGCGAAGAACAATCCTAACGACATCTAAGCAATATGGAAAATGACATACTATTTTCAGGAGCGTTAGTCACAAGGAATTCTATCTTCTACAAGGATATACTAGATGGACGTTGAACTGTAATGCCACACTGCAACACTGCATGAAGGGTCAATGAAAGTTGGCCTTAAAGAACAGCTGAAGCTAAAGAATTACACAGAAAAGTGCAAGGAGCAGAGAGCAGTGGAGGTTAATTGTAACTACAGTTTTGAGATAACGGGTAAATCATGACGATGAGTGACGGAAAGAACTGCAGTTACAAATCAGACACTTCTGATGTTTTTATATGAGTAACTGTAACCAACATTTGCACATTGCGATAACCAGAACTATATGCAAGAGA
>NW_028234432.1:15752198-15759698 GCF_977035675.1 Penaeus japonicus | reverse complement strand
TGTCCTGTTTTATGAATATTACAGCGTTATGGTACAGCATTATTTTCTGAATGTTATAGCGCTGTGAATATAAATGTGCTGGGGTGATATTATTCGAGCTGAGTCCACTAAAACAAATCTAAAAACATAAAACAACAAAAATCTCGGGATAAACTCAAACACCCACTCACCCTTAGTCCCGAATCAAACCTCACACTCACCCTTACTCCTGAACATAACCCTCACCCTCACCAGTCCTTCTTTCTGAACATACCCCTCCCCCTCCCCCCCTCTCCCCCCTACCACAGGAAGTGGAATTCGCCCTCGGCCCCTTCGGCGTGACATCTTCCCGAGAGACCGTGTGTGATTTCTCGGTCCCTGTCAAGACTGAGAACTCGGCTATCCTGGTGGTTCGTCCTTCCCAGCAGAGCGACGTCTCGGGGTTCCTCAAGCCATTCACTCTGTCGGTGAGCGAGGCGAATAGGGGTCGGGCCCTCTTGAGACTCTTGGATTCTTCTGGTGGTTCTTCTTTCATTTTCTTCATGTTGTTCCTCTTCTTTTTTTCTTTTCTTTTTTTTTATTATTATTGTTATTGCTGTTATTATTGATATACTCTTCTTCTTCTTTTTCTTCTACTTCTTTGTTCTTCTTCTTCATCATCTTCTTCTGCTTCTTCTTCTACTTCTTCTTTTTCCTCTTTTACATCTTCTTCTTCCTCTTCCGCTTCCTCTTCTTCATCTTCTTCCTTCCCTTTACTTCCTCCTCCTCTTTTTCTTTGGTTTTTCTTCATCTTTTTTTTCTTCATTTTCCTTTCCCATCTTTCTTCTTCTTCTCTTCCTTCTTCTTCTTCTGCTTCTTCATCTTCTTCTTCTTTTTCCACTTCCTCTTCTTCTTCTCTTCCCTTTACTTCTTCTTTTTCTGCTCCTTCTTCCTCAGCATCACCTTTTTCTTTCTTCTTCTTCTACTACTTCTTTCTCATCATTTTCTTCTCCATCCTTCGTTTTCCTATTGTTATTCTTCCTCTTCTTACTCTTTTCTCCTTCTTCTTTCATGATAACAATAATAATGATAAGCATTACTCTAGAGACTGATCATCATCGAACTCCTCTCAAGCTCATCTCGATGATAATAACAATAATTATGATGATGATAATAACAATAATGATATGATTATAATAATAATGATAATAAGGATGATGATGTTGATGATAATAACAATAATCATGAGGATGATAATAACAATAATGATATGATTATAATAATAATGATAATAAGGATGATGATGATAATAACAATAATCATGAGCTGATAACAGTATGAACTCTCGAGCGAAAACCTCTCCGTCAGGTGTGGCTGCTGATCCTCGCCAGCGTAATCGGGATCTTCGTGGCCTTTGCGAGCGTCATGGTGGCGGAGGGCAAGATCTTCCGCCAGAGTCCCAAGAATCCTTTGTCTGTGTCTGCGCTGTGGGTGGTGAAGGCTCTCACGCAGGAAGGTGTGTGTGTGTGTGTGTGTGTGTGTGTGTGTGTGTGTTTGGGGGGAGTGGTGCTTTAAGTATTTGAGTGTGTGTGTGTTTGTATGAGTGGGTGCTTTCGTGTTTGTCTGTGCGTGTTAGGAAGCCATAGCAAAAACCTCTACCTTCCAAACTAATAGCGAAATGCCTTTTCGATCCGTGTCCGACGCAATGTCCAGGCACTGAGTGGCTGCCGAAGACGGACGGCGCGCGGGTGGTCGTGGCGACGTGGCTGCTGGCGTCGCTCGTGTTCATGTCGTCCTATAGCGGCATCCTGACGGCCATGCTGACGGTGCCCCGCGTGGACATTCCCATCGACTCCATGCGAGACCTCGTCACGCAAACGGACATCCCTTGGCGGCTGGAGTCCGGTTCCTGGATGCTTCAGTACTTCCAGGTGAAGCACTACACTTTCCTTGAACCTTCGTAAAATGCCGATTCAGATTACTCTTAATCAAACCATATTTTCCTCTGATTTCTAAACAAATTAAGCTCGTCTTTTTAAGCCACATTTCCTCCGATACCTTCAGTTTCGAATGGACTTCACATTTCCTCGTCGTATATCATACACATTCACACTTTTCATTCGGATGTCCTCGCCCACGTGACCCGTAGGAAGCACCTGACGGCGTCCGGCAGCGCATATACGAAGGGCACACCGGGACCTTCCCTGACTGTTGGGCGGCGCGAGGACCCATCTCCAGGGGCGAGTATGCCGCCCTCTGCGACCACACCACCATGAAGAAGGCCATGTCGTGGGACTTCAGGTGCGACGCGCGACTCCTACTGTGTAGGATGCTGCAGTTTCCACAAGTTTTGAAAATGGGAATGTTTGTGCGTGTGTTCATGTGTGTGTGTGTGTGTGTGTGTGTGTTTGTATATATATATATATATATATATATATATATATATATATATATATATATATATATATATATATAAAATATGTATTCTCCCCTGTAGCACTTCGGGGTCGTGTCACCTGTACATCTCCCGAGAGGTGATTCACTCGTTCAACCTGGCTGTGGCCTTCAAGACTGCCTCGCCGTATAAGGAGGAGGGAGACTATTGGTAAGACTTATAACACGTTAGATGCTGAAAAAACGGTACAGTGACTGTATATTGAAAGACTCACGTATACTGAATATATAAGAAAGTACCAGAAAAAAAAAAACATGTCACTACCCATATCTCCTCAAGGATCCAGAAGCTTAAGGAAGCGGGCATCCTTGACATGTGGCTTCAAAACGAGATCGTCAACACCTCCCAGTGCCTCAAGCCCCCTTCGGCAGATAGGTCCTCGCAGGATATCTCCGCCCTTGACCTGGAGTCCTTCTTCGGGCCCATGTTGGTCCTCTTTGCCGGTGAGAGAGAAAGGGAGGAGACGCGGGGGGGGGATGTGGAGGTTTTAGTTGCATTAGGGTATTACCAGGTTCGTTAGTGTTCTATGAATCGATTATCAATTTATTCTTATACATAGTTTGTATAAATCGATGAATAATCTACATCTTAATTAAGTTAGTTATTGTCTGAATCAGTCCTGTTTCCGTTATATTGCAAAGTTCACATATTGATGACTCGGTCTAACAATGGACAACCGAATACACGAAAGTAAAAGATAATATAAAAATGAGTTAGAAATCAGATCCGATTTAACCTTTCCTTTTTAAGTACAATTTTTCTCAACATTATTTTCATGGTAGTGCATCTTGAGATATTTTTGCAATTCTTACTTCTTTAGAAACACACCATACAGGGATCACCCAATGGAGTGTTCTTCTCAATAAAGACTACTCATGTTTATATATCATTCTTGTACAAATTCAAATAGGCATTCTATTTATAAGTACTATCCCACAAGTATTTTTATTTTCTCGTAAATGCTTCTCATATCTCTTCTTACAAATACCCCATTACTAACAAAAATAATCCTTATAGGCACTACCCATCGAGGATCATATTTTTCCTATAAGACTGACTGTCCCCCTCGCACCTGCAGGAGTGTGCTTGGCTCTGGTGGCGGTCATCGCGGAAGGCCTTGTCAGCTTCTTCCCGGGTTTGCTATCCTCTGAGGACGATGAGGAACATGCTGCGAGGGCGGATGGAGCTCGGACTTGAAGGAGGTCATCCGTCTCTCTCTCTCTCTCCATCTATCTATTTATCGATCGATCGATCTCATCTCTCTCTCTCTCTCTCTCTCTCTCTCTCTCTCTCTCTCTCTCTCTCTCTCTCTCTCTCTCTCTCTCTCTCTCTCTCTACCATTCTTTCTCCCACTTTCTCTTGATTTATGTTCTTTTTATTCTTGTCTCTCTTTATCTTGATAAACAGGGATGCCCCTCCCTCTCTCTCGTTACACATTTTACTATCACTCATTCATCCATGTAACTATTTACTAATCTATATATACACTGGATATATTATCTATCTATCCATATCTATCCATGCCTACATTTTTCCTTAACTCTCTCCCTATATATATATCTAGTTTTACTATTGTGTTTTAACTCATGGTGTAGTCACAAAAAAATGTCGTGCACTTAATCAGATGAACGACTTTCCCAGCAATAAAGGTCCCAAAGAATGCGTAAGACTTTCCCTTCATTTGGTGTGTACCAATTAATATGAATGTGATACCCTATGATTGGGTCGGACGAAAAAAAAATGTATTGTACATTTCTATGATGATTTATGATATTGATATTGATAATGATATTAGCAAAAATGATAATTGATATTAATATTCCTGCTACTACTACTACTATTAGTACCGATAATGATAGTAATGATGATAATGATGACAATGATGATCATAATTGATAATGATGATGATAATGACGATGATGATAATAATAATGATGATGATATCAATCATGATGATAACGGTAATGATTATGATACTAATAATGATAATAGTAAAAACAATAAGGATCATGATAATGATATCAAGTGATAATGAAGAAATATAATAATGATAGTGATAATAATGACGACGACGCTTGCAATAATAATAACGGTGAAGGCAATGGCCATAGTGCAAAACAACAATATGGAATAGGCAGGAATGCAGAGCAATGCAAATGAATGCGTTAATTTATTATTGTGATGGAGCACGCGCGCGCGAGAGAAAGAGACACACAGAGAGAGTGGGGCCGAGAGAGAACGAGAGAGGGAGAAATAAAGAGGAATAGAGAGAGAAAGAGACTTTTTTTTACTTTGACGAGTTTATTGAGACAAGTGATTGCGTACATCTCAAAAGGACGAGGTAAGACGGACAGAGAAAGGGAAGGGGGTGGGAGAGAGAACGAGAGAGTAAGAAATAAAGAGAGAAAGAGAGAGTGAGAGGGGGGGGGGGGAGAAAGGGTCACAAAACATCACTGAATGACGTCAATTACATACCCTGTTTTAACATGCACAGCAACCTACCTATGCTTTGCATGTTAGGAAATGGAGACCCTGTCTGGAGTATTGCGACGCATTTGAGATGAGATTGGAGAGACATAGTAAATGTGAGGTACGTGTGTGCGTTTGTGTGTGTATGTGTGTGTGTGTGTGTGAGTGTCAGTTTACGAAAAACTGTATTTCTTTCTTTTTTTAAATAATGCTCGGATCAGCTGAAATAATCCCTCGATTTTTTGTTAAAAACCCATTACTTTGACTTGGAACAAAGAACTTCAAAAAAGAAATTTACAGACAATAAAGCTACAAATCGCCCCTTATTCATTGCATTCCATCACAAACGAAAAGAAGATCGAACCGACCTAAAACTAACCTTTCGACCAAACAAGTGAATTAATGGGTAATAGATTCCACACTCGTTGCGCATGTGAATGAGCTTTATATACCCGCCTTTACACCCAAGACCCGCATATCGACAGCTGTTTACTCGTCAGGTACTTGTCTTTCAGGAAGACAAGATGAAGACGTTTCTCAAGATCGCTGCTGGAGAGGTAAATTGTGTGATAAGAGGTGTTATTGGTTCAGTAAAGGACTTTTTTTTAGGTTAAGTTGATCTATTTTGATGTAGTTCATGGTCTTTTTTCTGGTAGGGGAGGGGAGGGGGTGAAAAATAAGAGTATAGTATTTGATTTTGCTCTGATGGTTACACCTTTTTTTTCCAATCAGCCTCCTAAATGACTAGACTGTAGACCAATCTTAAACAAACAAAGAAAAATCTATATCTGTTTTCTCGACATTACACGTACATGAATCGCATATCCATATTATCCCCAATCTCAACAAATACTTTTAAAAAAATATGAACTTTCTTTACGATAACCACCATGAACTCTATCCAACCTTACAGTGGGTGCCGTGGACAAAGATCGTGGTCCTGGACAACGGCACCGTGACCATCCAAGGACCCATGGACAACCTCCTACGAATCCTCGCTGACAAAATGAACTTCGAGTGAGGAAGTATTTAAGGGCAGTGGGATTATGAATGTCAAAAAATGTATACTTGTTTATGTGTGGACGAATGTTGGATGTCTTTCGTAATGCCTCTCTGCCTCTATATGTGTGTGTCTCTGTTGTATGCATCTTTGTATCCATGTATGTATGTATGAATGTATGTTTTTTTTTTTTTTTTTTTTTTTTTTTTTTTTTTTTTCTTTTTTTTTTTATTCTAACTCATTACAATTTAACTTTTTCAGCTACGAGTTAGTGCAGCCCGGGGATCGCGTCTGGGGCGTGGCCAAAGCCGATGGAAATTGGACCGGGATGCTTGGGATGTTGCAACGAGAGGTTAGTCTTTTGATTTGCGCTTTAGCATTTGTCTCTCTGTCTGTATAACTCACTCACCTCTCATTATCCCTCTCTCTCTCTCTCTCTCTCTCTATCTATCTATCTATCTATCTATCTATCTCTCTCACTCTCCATGTCTCTCTCTCTCTCTATCTATCTATCTCTCTCTCTCTCTCAATCTATCTATCTATCTATCTCTCACTCTCCATGTCTCTCTCTCTCTCTCTCCTCTTCCATTTCTCCTATTCTCCCTCCTCTTCCCTCTCTCTTATCTTACCTTCTATCTCTCCTATTCTCCGTTGTCTCGCAGGAGGTGGAGATGGCGGTGGGCCCCTTCGCCGTGTCTCGCGCCCGTGAAACCGTGTGTGACTTCTCTGAGCCTGTATACAGTGAGAACATGGCGGTGCTTATGGTGCGCCCTAGCCTGCAGAGTGACTTGGCTGGCTTCCTGATGCCCTTCACCCCGATGGTAAGTTTGATTGCACAGTTAGTGATATGAGAGTCATATAGATCAAATTTCTGAAAAATGTGACGTTTTTTTTTATATCAATATCATCATTTAGATGCTGGAAAAGAACAAGGGTAAACGAACTTAGAAACGTCGCAGAGCCTTCATTTTTCAAGCTGACTATCCGTCTATTTATTTATATGTTTATCTCCTTTCCCTCTTCTGTCCTTCTCTCTCTCTCTCTCTCTCTCTCTCTCTCTCTCTCTCTCTCTCTCTCTCTCTCTCTCTCTAACTCACTCACTCATTCACTCTCCATCTTTCTCTTTCTCGCCTACTTTCTCACTCTCTCTCTCACTTTCTCTATCTCTCTCTCTCTCTCTCTCTCTCTCTCTCTCTCTTTCTCTCGCTCGCTCGCTTGCTCGGTCTCATTCTTTCTCTCATTCACTCACTCAATCACTTACTCACTCACTCTCTCTCTCTCTCCCTCTCTCTCTCTCTCTCTCTCTCTCTCTCTCTCTCTCTCTCTCTCTCTCTCTCTCTCTCTCTCTCTCTCTCTCTCTCTCTCTCTCTCTCTCTCTCTCTCACACACACACACACACTCTTTCTCACTCTTTCTCTCACTCTCTCGCTCATTCACTTACTCACTCACTCTCTCTCTCTCTCTCTCTCTCTCTCTCTCTCTCTCTCTCTCTCTCTCTCTCTCTCTCTCTCTCTCTCTCTCTCTCTCTCTCTCTCTCTTTCAACGATGTATGTCTCAGAATCTAACATGAACTGTACAAATCATTTAGGCATAGTTCCTATGCCTATTCATGTGTATA
>NW_028234432.1:15727198-15739698 GCF_977035675.1 Penaeus japonicus | reverse complement strand
TATTAGAGAATTCAAGATAATCTTCTTTAATAAAGGATTCTTAAAAAAAAGAAGTCTCATCATCTTGTAGTTTATTATATGTAATGAACACAGTTGACAAAGTTTACAAAGGAACAAACACCCTAGCACTAATATTACCCACTACAACAGATGGAAGAATTGAAGACATCATCATCATCATCATATTTTACATTAATATCAGAAAATATGTCTGTAGTTTGGACCCTTGTGAGAGTTATAGATAAAATTGAGATTATTATTTTTTTATCACACTTTTATGGCACACTGTCATTACTTTGTTATCCAACTTCTGATCCAGAACAATTGGCATACGAGGAGGATGAGCACCAGGGAAGATCATTTCATTTTTGTCTAATATCGTATCTTAAGAGCCTTCAAATAGAAAATACGAGGGGAATCCACACCTCGACCAATGCAGCAGAATCTCTCGCCGCGAGCTATCTTCTGCCATAGTCCGTGTATCAGATTCTGGATACAAAAATTCCTGATGTTTTGGTTTGCACCACTGACTTAGAAAAATAATATATTCCAAAGACTTAGAGTGTATGATTTTGAGGAATCTAGTAATTGTCAATAATACTGACTTAATGCAAAATAAACCACAAGTCTGTCACTGGATCACACAAAAATCTCTATAATGCAGCACTAACAGATGCACTATAATGCTATCCAAAACCCAGAAAACCAAAGTCTATTCGTGACTGGCACCAACTATAGCATATAAAAAAGTTCAAATAAAAAATACAGTATAAAGTTGAAACCATATAAAAGGTTCTGGAATGAGCAAAATCATTTGTTACAGGTGAATTTACAAGATATCCCACATCCTAAAGGTAGATGGAACACCCTAGAGACATGGTGAAATGATTCTCCCAATGCTAAATTAACCTACTTGTAATTCTTCAACAAACCACCGGTAGTTTAGTTCCACATCACTTAACGCTTTACTAAATATATCAAAACTGGTCATTATGCACTGAAATCCTCATGAAACCATAATACTAACCACCAGCATCATTTATTTTATATAATTCTAGAAAATCTATACAGAAAATCTGAATGCTTGTACCTTACTTGTGGTGTACACATATTCCAAAGCAGGAAGCTATCATGGGGATGCAATATTTATATTTGAACAAGCTACTGATGATATATCAAGGTTTTACATTACCTTCTGTACCATTGTTCAATGTGTGTATTGAATGAAATGCCCTCAAAGCATGGTGTAATCTTAGAAGAGCCTCTTCTCATAGTTAAACAGACTGTGAACATTACCCTCACGCTGAGCGGAAACTGTGCGTTTTTCAAACTTGAGTTCACCTGCATACATCATGGATCTGTAAACAAATGGTTAATGTAGAGTTAAAAGATACAGGTTTCTACAGGCTTATACCTGGACTGGTACTCAATGTTTTTTGTTACAGAATTTTAACCCTTATATTTATAAAAACAGAATCAGAGGAAAATCTGGTGATCTTATTAAATCTGTGTTACACTATAATTATACATCATAATGAAAAGTTTGAACTCGCATGTTAAAACCAAAAGCAACTTACATGGCAAAAAAATTAATTATAAAATCACCCTCTAAATCATTCATATTCAATCATCCTAACCTTTCACTAAAAAGTTTTTAAAAAGTACCGTCTGATGCTCATACCTGTTGGTTAGCACGGATCTCCTCTAAAATAACACAAGGGGTCTTTTGGGGTGGTTATAGACCCAACACATTCAAGTATACACACAACTTCACCCTTGGGAATCAGCAATTAGTTCTGACCAAACTTGTACTCGAAATAGGTCTGGAAAGCCCCACACATATCAGTGCATCAAATAAAAACAAACAAAAAAATATACATTACATTTCTTATCCAACTTTTGTTCAATAAGCACTAATCATTAAAAGGATTACAAAAATGAGAGAGCTATAGAGCAGAAACACTGGTGTAAACCACTTTAAAACTACTTATTTGATATGTCATTATTGACACAATACCTTGAATATACTAAATACATTGTGGTATAAAGTCAGATCATGAAAGTGAGAACTTTGAAAAATCTAAAGATTACTGGAAATCTGAAAAGCCTTGTGAAAGACATGAAAAATATCACATACTACACTTAAAATATAATTGGTCATTCAGAGCTAACGAAACACTAGCCATTGCACATGACAACCGTCAGACTGTCATGCTACATAAAGGTATTTTTGAACTCGAGCAAAATATGACACCTGTGTTCAAAAAACAATTTTCATTACCTATTATAGACTTTGAAGAAGAATGAACAATTACCTTTTTCTCATTAAAACTTACATTTCTTATTTTGTACAATACGAGAAAAAAAGTTGAAATCTCACAAAAAATAAAATCAAACAGGAAAAAAAACATACAGTATATCCAAGGTTCATCTGCTCATCAATATATATATAGAGTCAATGCAAACTGCTCACAAACTATTTGGCACGGTACATGGAAAAATATGCATTACTCAATAATCTGAACAAGTAAAAGATATCTATTGCATATATACACTTTTAAACAACACACATGAAACAAAATCATGGTCAGCCCCCTACGGTTAACAATCAAAGTATAGAACAGTATTTTCCAACACTTGATTGACTTGAATCATCTTATCTTATATTATATTATTTCATACATGAAAAAAATTACACTATGTTTCAATCTCTTTGTCTGAGTTATGGAAGTTGTCTTTCAGTTTTGTACTATGCCTGTATAGTATAGCAAAGACATTTTTCAAATAGTCCAAGTTTATCAAAATATAAACAAAATGTTATACTTTGACAATGCAATATCACGACTTGCATCTTAAGGGAATAAATGGGATCACATCCCAATCAAGTTGGTAAGGCTTAGTAATTTGTAGTGCTGAAATGTCAATCAAGATTTGGATAAAGAAGAGAAGTGATGGTATGTATCAAGTACAAGCTTAAATCAAGAAATTCCAAATAACAATGTATGGAAAATTTCACCAGATGTTTGATTTTCACCCTTCTATCTATATTATGAATTAACTTAATTTCATACTTAAGGGGACACTACATATGCAATAACTAGGATCTTTAACAAATATACAGTGAACTGCCTAAAAAAGATAATCCCACATCAGTAATGTAAGCTTAAACATCATATTACACATGTACCCAACATACAAATGCACAAAGGATACACTTTCAACATTTTTTTTTTTTTTTTTTTTTTTTTTTTTTTTTGAATAAACCAACTTTTTCAAAAACAAATTCTTCAATTCATAACTAAACAAGCTATATCTAAAAAGATTTCAAATCTATTATATCAGTTATTTCCTTTACATTTTTAAATTCAGAACAAAGTTTATGTCTAATAAACTGAGTAGTTTTCTAAGAATTTGTATATTTGCATATTATAATCTTTCTTGGTTTCTATAATGAAAAACATTGTATTACACATCCCATTACAAGTCTCAATGCTTGTGTTTGTAAAATCTCCTGTCCAACTGCTTTTATTGTACAGCAGCTATTGTGCTGATTCCATTCAACATTTGCAGATCCAATGTATTCACTCACTCATACTACTAAAATTGTACACTGTAGCACAAAGAAATATTCTGCAGATAAATAATGAATCAATGACAAATGATCACATCACAGATCAATGAGAAGTCAAAATCAAGAATGCAGTAACCTTTTTTTATCCTTATTATCAAATAAATTTTCTTTTTCTTTATGATATCAATCATTCAACCTCTTGCAACACTCAGTCCCTGACTACAGATTTTTGGCACGTTGATTGGTGATTAGTAAAGCCGCTTCTCGTACGAATGGAGACTGTGCACTGCACCTTCTTTCTGAGCAGAGACAGTACGCCTCTCTAATTTCAGCTCACCACTATACAGCATGGCCCTGGTCAGTTGAGAGGGATTGTTTTAGCCGACCTGTACATAGGGTAATCACTCTGAATGTGTTGGGAAATTTCTCCATAAGATGAAAAAGTTCATGGAAACCCCTGACCAGCTAAGCATTAGAACAGGCAAATTCCTTATGCTGATCAGCAGGTAACAACATCAACTCAGCATCTTACCAAACGAAAGAAACCAAACACATTCTCAGAATGCAAGACTTACAGGACAGAGGGATTCTGTCCCATAAAATATTTTTCATTCCAGCAAGGTTAGACATGTTAGCCATAAAAAAATAAAAAATGAATACAAAGTTTTTAACAAATATTAATATCACAAACCATACGAGGGACAAAATGGGGGATGTATAATATAGTTTACTTTAAAAACAAAATCAACTCTACATTCTATATCAAAAATGAATCTTAAAAACAAAATTTACTCTAGTTTGTTACATCATGAAAAAATAAGTGGTCATATGATCTTTTTCATTATAATCATCAACTAACATTACTTGAACTATTAAAGGAAGTGTAATATAAGCAATACAGGAAATACATACCAAAGAAAAAGCAGTCTCCTTATCTCTAAAAAGTAAATATTGAAGAAAGTAATGAAAGAGATCAAAATAAGTTATAAGTTCCAGGTTAGAGTAAGTGAGAAAGTTTTCAAAACCTTGAACATTTTCACCAAAAATTGAGAGAAAAAAGATCAATTCACAAAAGCTAATAGCACAATACATGAAATAGGAAAAAAGCTTGAAAAATACAGAACATGGTAAACATCATATGCTTTTCCATTGAATACAACCATATAAAGGCTGACCTAAATATTGCTTGTGCCCAATGGCCTAACCCTTAACTTTAACCACTAAGTACTATGCTTAGCTTCTACCATACAGAACTTTCATCTCCCTAAAACCGTTTAAGCAATATCTAATTTTAATGATCTTTGAGTTGTTTCAGGAAAAACTTCACCTATACATGTAAAATTCATTCATCAATTCATATGTTCTCTATTTACTGCTCCTTTCAGTTTTACATTGGCTACTCCCTCTAATTACTTGTAAGGGTAACCCTCATTATTCAACCACTCCATATCCGCCACTTCTTTGTTCTGACACTTACAAATCTTCCCCTTTTTTTTGTTATGCAACATTTACCCATACTACATTAACATTTCAAACTCCCTTAATCCGCCCACATGTCAGACTGCAATGAATGCAGCTGGCAAAAATATCCACATTTCTAATAGTTTAGCTCTCAAATGCACCACCATAGTGGTGAGTGAATGCTTTGGCGTATGAATCAACCAACAAGAGAGAGGTGTACTTAGAGTCAGCCAGTCCGCATTAATGCTAGTACTGTACAATTTTTTCTTTTTATCTTGGTTCAAGATGCTGGTCAATAACCTTCCCCAGATTCCTGAACAATTAACAATCCCATTGGAAATATTTACTTTTTATCCAAAATGTCCCTGTCGAATAACTGGGGTTACCTATGTATTAATTTCATAATATATATACCTGAATGATAACCAGAGAAATTTGTTTGGTTTCTTATCTATATTCAAATTTATTTATGAGGGATTAGCAAGGCAGTGATTATGCTCCGTGTTTAATCTATGTATACATGTCTCCTTTACATAGTGACAAGTGAGAATAATAGTAAAATTTAAGCCTCTAGCTATGGTTCTTATTTATATGGCAAAACACCAAATGGCTAAAAAAAAAAAAAAAATTCTTGAAATGAACTTGCTACCCTAATTCTAAATAACAACGAAGGAATCATCCATGGTCTTATACACTGCTAACTAAGAATCCAAGTCTCTTTCATGCTTTCTGCACCATTTACAAAATGAACCACCAAAAGGGAGAGAAAATCTACTGGTGACCAAACATTTTAAATGTTGTCCCATTCATCAATAGCATGCTTAGCAAAGAAGAGAAAGGTAACATTGTATTTGCTATAGTAGTCATAAAAGTCTTAATTATATTTGGAAGAAGTCTCGTCATATCTAATTATTAGTAGAATATAACCTCTATTTTCAGAAGAACATAAATACACCTGCATTGAACGCCTAAAAGTTCATGTCACATTGAGTCGAAAACATACATGTAAAAATAATTATGATACCAATAACATTAACTATATAAAAGACTTAAGTATAATAATAAATGCAGAATAGTTGATTACCATAACTTAAAATTTGTATTAAAAACAATAACTCTGTAAACTAAATCACAGACTGCAACATATTCCATATTACACTAAATTCATAAACAAATGAACCATTTACTTCTGAGAATGTGTTATTTGTGGTGCCATTTCTTATGTAGAAAAAACTCACATCTAGAAGATACTGGATTTACTGTGACAAACATTTCATTATTAGTATTAAAGATTTGTTTAACCTGTAATTACCACTCTAACTACAACTTTATGGATTAACTCTTGGATTATCCTGAATATGTAAATGTTACTGATGTATGCTCTGAACTAATATATTTCAAGTCAGTGCTATTTACTTCTCACTTCTAATCTTCAGTGGAGCAAATAAAGATTCTAAATGTTGTACTTTACCAATATTTTTGTCATGCAATAGATTTGTCTTTATCTGCATTACACATTTAAGTCATTCCTAGTAGGTTTGCAGAAGAAAATACAAATCAAATTCAATCTTTTCACCAGTTAGAAAAACAAAAGCAATGTACTTTGGTTACTGATATGGGTTCCCTACTCATAAGAAATGTAAAGAAAACTCTTTTTATTTAGTTAAAGGCATTTACAGACTTTCTGTTAAAAGTAGCACTATACAACAATGTCACATTGAAAGTTGGAATGTCTTTGATGCTGTATGATCTTTTGTATCCACAACATTTTCAGAAATTTCTATCCTGCTTTTAACCCAATCACGCCGGTTGACGTGATAGCACGTATTGTGGTTTTCGCGTCAGATGCCCTGGACGAGCTATGAGGGGAAGCCGCGCGCTCGGGTAGAGTGAGCAGGCAACCCAGGCTCGCGGCTTGTGCGCCAGAGAATTTCGAGGCGTTAGGCTTATGCGTTCGAGAACCCCGGTATTGCGACCGCGCAAAGACGGAACGGCCCCGGCGTGAATGGGTTAACTGGTTTCTATTAGGGTCTGCTTCCATACAAACATCCAGGTATTCAGGGAAAGTAGAGGCAATGTTAAAAAAATACTTATAAAAAATGTAAATATTTGTATACAAGTGTGTATGATGTGCATGTGCATATGTCTATACTTATACTACTTTTATTTTTGTGGTTGTCAGGACCATGTTTGCTCAAGTACAAGCACAAGATTGTGCAAGTGCACAACATAAACATTTTGGAAATGATGAGGATTCTAAATACATTAGGACACGACACATTATTTTACCACAGTGTTAACCCATTCACGCTGGGGAATACATTTGCCTAATATATAACAATGTCAAACGTATGTTTTGAGGGAGAGATCATAACATGATAGGACGTCATCCAACAAGAGCAAAGTATTCCCATGACGTGAGATCACATTACCTGGTGCCAATGGGTTAATATGCTATGTAAAACTCTATTCAGTTTCCCTAATAAGACAAGATCCTAAGACTAAAATTGTCACCACTCTGCTCTCCTCTCAATTGACATTTTTTAACTGCAATAAATTGACCACCAAAAAAAATATGTCATAACAATGATACCTTTCTTATTATGAGGAAGGTAAGACAAAGATATAGCAGTAACATTAGATCCTCTAAAGGTGAATAAAAGCCAAGATGCAAAACCGGCATGCAAAGATTTTAGTACACAAGCAAACATAATTAATACTAGGCACTAGCTAAATATCTGATTAAACACTTCTGTAATTCTCCCAGTATTTAGTTCATTGAATATTACAATACTTCCCTCAAATCTATTTTACTAAACTCAAAATGCTTTTTAATTAATTACTAGCAAAAATTACCTCAAATTTGAATGTATATACATCTAACCATTTACATATTTCTGCAGTGTGCAATTTATGGTTGTTACATTTTGGTGTGTATTTGTATTTGCATTTAGTGTTAGTATGTACATTTCTATATCAACTCATTGATTTATAGAGAAATGACATTTGACCTGTATATGGATGAATTACAGAAGTAAACAACATACTACAGGAACATCTTACTGGTTGCTTTGCCTCCTAGCTAAAGTATACAAACACACTAACCTGAGCATAGAGCATGACTTGGCACCAATGTCTTGACAGCCATGTTGAATGCCACACACCAAGTATGGCAGGAACCTTAGGATGGACCCCTTATCCACAATAGAGCCACTAACTCCTTGTGCAACCTTGATGCGGTCTCCCTCTCTGTTGGAAGGAGGATAAATATAATTATTATTCTGGTTCTCAGACTGAACCACAAATGTTAATAAAGATATGGGGGGGAGGGGATTGCGTGAGGCGGATGCACTGTAATTTGCCTTCTAGTTTTTTTGTTTGTTTTTTAACTCACATGATGTATGAATTATCAGGAAAAATCATGAAATAAAAAAATAATTAAACAAATAAAAGTTGACAGATAGAAACTTCCAGGAAAAGGTCATGAAAACTCTGAGTTGGAAACAAATGACTGTGAAATCTTTGATATCTGGCATGTGAATGGTTATTCAAATAAACTCTTCTGAATGCAAACAAAGTATCTCTAAATAATAACTGTTAAAACAGTGCATTACAAAACTTTATAAAACTGGACATCTAAATTCCACAATAGTGCATTCTAGAGCTACAAGTTCAGCAAATACACTCCTGGCTTGATCACTGGTGCAAGTGCAGTAACTGATTCCTCCTTCAATAATGAGTCAACTTAACAAGGTGCCAACCTTTCTAAGGTGTTGTACACATCTTACATAATTTAATACTCTCTACATCACCACAACGATGAAGCTCTTACTAAAAGATGGATAGAATAAAAATGCATATAAGTTTGTGCACATGGTGTCAATTCTGAGAATTTACTTGAAATACTCTATCAGCAAGATAAAAAACTAAATATATAAATAAATGAATAAAATAATAATAAAATAAAATGCAAGGAATCTTTAAATGCAATTAAACTCACCAAGAAAATTATAATGAAATTAAATAAATAGAAGCTATTTTCATACCCTAAAGCCTGATGATACATAAAGTATAAACATTACAAACCTATGAACACTGTTAGCTCTTTAGCTGTACAACATACACTGGGACGCGGACACGCTAACTACTGTAAAACTGGTTTACAGGTTAGTCTTACCCCCCTAAATACATGATACAGTTAGGACTGTGGGCCACTGATGCAGGGTTACTTGGGCCTGACTGCATTTTGCATGCACAGTTGACCCCACTAGGAGGGCCGCTGAACACAATAAGTTAGTTTATCAGAGGTTAAAACTGTCAAAGGAAACCTTTTAATGACCAAATGCATTTGGTTTATGATTAGGATAAAACTTAAAAACTAAAAATATGATTCACAGTGTTCTAAATATAACTTTAGAAAATAATCAACATGCACAAGAATGCATATGATATCAATTATCTTTAATTATTTCATGTTTCAGTATATCATTATACAGCTTCTTCCCATATTTGGCATATCTATACAAGCTCATGCTACTATATAAGTGTATTTGTATTTACATATATGCATATGAATTTCTGTGTGCATACGCTTGTGCATGAAAGTGTGTATATGTGTGCATGAATGTGTGCATGCACTTGTACATGCAAGTATGTATCTGTGTGTGCATGAATGTGTGTGTGCAAACATGCGTGTATACATGCACTAGTGTGCAAACGTGCATGCAGGCATGCACTTGTGTGCACGCTTTTACATGCATGCATGCATGCAAGTGTGTGTGTGTGTGTGTGTGTGTGTGTGTGTGTGTGTGTGTGTGTGTGTGTGTGTGTGTGTGTGTGTGTGTGTGCATGTGTGTATGTATGTGCGTGCATGTGTGTATGTATGTGCGTGCATGTGTGTATGTATGTGCGTGCATGTGTGTATGTATGTGCGTGCATGTGTGTATGTATGTGTGTGCATGTGTGTATGTATGTGCGTGCATGTGTGTATGTATGTGCGTGCATGTGTGTATGTATGTGCGTGCATGTGTGTATGTATGTGCGTGCATGTGTGTATGTATGTGCGTGCATGTGTGTATGTATGTGCGTGCATGTGTGTATGTATGTGCGTGCATGTGTGTATGTATGTGCGTGCATGTGTATGTATGTGCGTGCATGTGTGTATGTATGTGCGTGCATGTGTGTATGTATGTGCGTGCATGTGTGTATGTATGTGCGTGCATGTGTGTATGTATGTGCGTGCATGTGTGTATGTATGTGCGTGCATGTGTGTATGTATGTGCATGCATGTGTGTATGTATGTGCATGCATGTGTGTATGTGTGTGCGTGCATGTGTGTATGTGTGTGCATGCATGTGTGTGTATGTGTGTGCATGCATGCATGTGTGTGTATGTGTGTGCATGCATGCATGTGTGTGTATGTGTGTGCATGCATGCATGTGTGTGTATGTGTGTGCATGCATGCATGTGTGTGTATGTGTGTGCATGCATGCATGTGTGTGTATGTGTGTGCATGCATGCATGTGTGTGTATGTGTGTGCATGCATGCATGTGTGTGTGCATGCATGCATGTGTGTGTGCATGCATACATGTATGTGTGTGCATATGCATATGCATATACATATGCATGTATATGTGCATGTATGTGTGCATGCTTGTGTGTAAGTGCACATGTGCATGTGCATGTGTATGTGCAAGAGCATGTTCACATTCATGTGTGTGAATGTACATGTGCATGTGCATGTGCGTGTGCATATGTGTGTGAGCGTGCATGCATATGTGTGCTTGTCCATGCACCTGCATCTGCTTGCTGATGTGCTTGCAGGTGTGCTTGTATGCATGCAAGTGTGTGTGTCTGTGTGTCTGTGTGTGTGTGTGTCTGTGTGTGTGTCTGTGTGTGTGTCTGTGTGTGTGTCTGTGTGTGTGTGTGTGTGTGTGTGTCTGTGTGTGTGTGTCTGTGTGTGTGTCTGTGTCTGTGTGTGTGTGTGTGTGTGTGTGTGTGTGTGTGTGTGTGTGTGTGTGTGTGTGTGTGTGTGTGTGTGTGTGTGTGTGTGTGTGTGTGTGTGTGTGTGTGTGTGTGTGTGTGTGTGTGTGTGTGTGTGTGTGTGTGTGTGTGTGTGTGTGTGTGCAGCTGAGGATGCATATGGGTGCATTAGGGAGTGGGAGTGGGTATGTGCCTGTATGTGTGGTTAGGTGCGAATGTGTGTAGATGTATATATGGATGTGTATGAGCATGCAGACGTGTGGGTGTTTCCAAATATGTGTGCCCGTGTGCATGGGAAATCCTGCCATCAGTGTGATACTGAACATCAGCTGTGACTGCTCCAAAGCAAAAATCATAACCACCAGCCAGACAGGAGGATTAGTCCACATCCAGACTTTAGTTTGGCCATCTTCCGAGTACTGGAGATGGTACAACTCAATCAAATTGTGCTTTGAAGATCTTGCAGTCAAACACACATGGTAACAATCTCTACAATACTAGGTGAATAAACATCTGCTTTTAGATGTTTTTAGATTTTTCTCTCTTTTTCCTTTTATTCTCACTAATCAAATATCATTAAGGTATTTGGACATAAAGGTATTCTGAATATTTCATTAATGCTGCACTGATATGGAAATTTGAAAATATACAAGTGGCATACAAAAGAAAGAAGAGAGATTATAGTAAGGATCAGCAACACTGGAACTCCTTTCGAAAAATAATAAAAAAAATAATAAAAATAAAAAGTTTATATTTTTAAACAGAGTCAATCTGACTTTCCTCAGGTGTGGCTTTTAACAGCCCTTCCATGTGGTACATGAGACGAGAGTAATTCACAATGTTACAATCAAATTTACATTCTGAAATTGTGTTTAATGCAATAGTATGCAATGCTTCTTTGAGTGTAAATAATCTTTACATTAAATGGAGTTCTAGTCTGGTTAAAATCAAAAGCAACTGAAAAAGTTTAGTATGACCTATAGGATTAATTCTACTACATAAAAATGACAATAATTCACATACAAACAGCTGATACAATTAGGGTATACATTTACATTACAGAGTAAATGGGTTTTCCCAAACTCTTTATAATTCAATCATTTTTAAGTAGCCATCACCAAAAGAATAAAATAACATTCAAGAACCAATGCGCTAAATTATGAAGTTGGGTCTCTTACTCAGCCAGCAAATACAGTATGCTAACATTTCAAATCCATCAAATTCACCCTTTACAAGCTACAGGATATTTGTAAGAATTGCAAAATGTTCGTAAACAATGATTTGCCCCTTTAAGCTAAATAATGTTTTAAAGGATACAGCATCACCGACTGTCTTTCAATTCCTGTATCTCAGTTTCAGAGAGATGACTAATAATCAAAAGTAAAAATAATATCATAACCCTATATAAAAAAAATAAAACCACCCATATGCACTTCAACAGAAATAAAAGACACCAAATTAAAGTGCTCAAAGAAGAACAAGAGT
>NW_028234432.1:15717198-15719698 GCF_977035675.1 Penaeus japonicus | reverse complement strand
TTATATAGATTATGTATATGTAAGATAACAGGAATGTATACATAATTATGTGCTGGTCGTTTCTATACCTTCAGATACATACATAATTGAGTAGACCTATTTGCCAATTTAACAATCCCATATAAGTACAATTTTGCAATCACATGTTAGAGATAGTTATATAGTCAATAATTTTTTTCTCCCATCCTCTTGTTAGTGTTCTTAACTAATCATACAAAATATAAATACTAACTCTATGGTGTGGAGTGAGGCAAACAGGATCACGTATAAAGCCATGCTTGTATTTCTTGACTTTCATGACCTCCTGTGCTTGTGTCTCTGGAGAACAGTTGTGGTGAATGATGCCGATGCCTCCACAAAGCTGCAAGAAACAAAACAATTGAGCTCTCTGTTCTATACTGTACAGAAGTATTGATCATAGTATAGTGAAAATCCTTTACAAATGACGGACTATTTACAAACAAGATAAAAATACAGATACCACCTACCCAATATCTTTTTATTCTCATTCATCAACTAAAAGGCTTTTCTATTCAATCATTCTGCCCTATAAAGATTCAAAAATCAATACTTTGCATATATATAAACTGCCAAACAAATACATACTGCCATTGCAACAGCCATCTCGGATTCTGTGACTGTGTCCATGGGGGAAGATACCAGAGG
This sequence comes from Penaeus japonicus, assembly GCF_977035675.1. Lineage (NCBI taxonomy): Eukaryota > Metazoa > Arthropoda > Malacostraca > Decapoda > Penaeidae > Penaeus > Penaeus japonicus. The sequence continues at coordinate 15,719,032 of NW_028234432.1, read as the reverse complement.
AGCTTTCAAACTGATTTTTTTTGTGAGAGCTGAGGTCAAGTCCTGCGGAGAAAAGAAGTTAAATGTGCAACATTTCTCACTGACTTTAGGTTGTCCTCATATTTTATCCAGTTTAGACAAAATTTCAAATGGACTTGTTCAGCCTTTTCAATTGATAAAAAAAAATACAACAGAATGGAATATAAATCAATAGTTATCACAAAATATGTGCTATATAGCTACTGACAAAACTCTGGATACATCAAGAAACATCCTAGAAATGTTAAAGCAATATTTTCTGGAATAAGTTCCTCTCATTCTCAGTTAACATACCACTTCCTCAGCTGTGAAATCAATGAAGCCAGGGAGAATGATGAAGTCACTGGAAAGGAAATAAAATATGCTTAACTAGTTCTATTCAGAAGAAAGGAAAAAAATTATGCCAACTATTACACAAAAGGGGAATATATGTGCAAGATATTTCATTCTGAGAAAAATCAATTAGTGGAGAGAAAAAATCTTGCACCTACAAAATAAGAATTAAACTGAAAGAAGCCGAACAAAGATATTAATATGAACATTGTGAAGTCGACAATAGCCTTTCCTCACTCGCTCATTTTTATTTAACTGAGGCATTCCTAGAGCATTTCATATAGTGATAAATTAGAACCTGTTTGTCCATTGTAATTGTATATATAATACTGCAAAAAAATTTGCTTACTGTTCATGAAAGATACAGTTTAATCGACTATTGGCACTTGTGTGGCTCTTCTTGAAATATTTGACTTAAAGCAACTTGATACTATTATGCAAGCATTGTATTTAGTTTCAGGAAAGGAGATGGCATTCTTTAAATTGTCCTTTCCTACAATTCACTGGTTCTCTGGTTTCAATTACATGTTCTTACATAGTGCAAAACCATTGATTTACTTATCTACAGAACTACCTTACTTAACTATCTTGTCAAAAAACACTAAATAACTTCAACTTTCATGAAGCAATTTATGATCTGCATCATACTCCTAGTTGATATTTTCAAGTGATAAATGATAATTCATTTTTCATATGGTATTGTTGGGTTAGACATTCCTACAAGGACAAGAAGGTCCTGTTTGGAAAATTTCTAGATTAATATGCTAAAATCTTTCTGCTTGCCTGCATTACGTAGAGTATTATTACTTCGGCAAAATTATTCACAAAAACAGACATGCTAAATTATGGCATCCTTACAAGGAAAATGCATATATAAATGATGAATAACCTGACATAAGACCTTTAGAGTGTTGTTAGTTAATTATGTAATCTATGTATTCTGGGACTCCCCAAAACTACATGACTTCTGAATTACTAGAATGACAACCCTCTTAAAGGACTGAAAATACATGATATACAACACTTAAGACAAAATCTAAAGGGGAGATGCATCTGATTTTCATTCCATAAGAGGGATCAGGCTCCTTTTCCTTCCAAATCAGCTGTTAACAAGGAGAATGATAGGCCTATCAAATCCATATCACTCATTGACACCAAATGATTCTCAGCTGACACATGACAACACCTTTCTAGTAATGTAAAAAGGGTGCTGTGCGACGCCTTTATGGGCTTCGGGTACGTCTTTGTGAATGACTTTAAAAATAGTATCTAAGGGCGACCACTTATTTCCCTGTGATTTAATGGGTTTCCCGTTATAGTCCCTTGCCTGACATTGGTGAAAATAAAGGTTGCAGGTTGAAATAAGGAAATTATACAATTGCCATGACCAGGTATTATTACATATTCTTTCGTTAAATACAGACAAAAACTGTTTTTGCATCGCACAATCACGAGCCCCCATCACTCCCAACTCGAGTTACAT
>NW_028234432.1:15679698-15682198 GCF_977035675.1 Penaeus japonicus | reverse complement strand
TTATAAAGGAAAGGCCAAGAAGATATGACAAAGTTTATTTGTAATTTCATTAAAGGTCTTTTCCGTATCTGTTTGCGTCTGCAAGCGCTGAGCCACCAAAGTGATAGATGTCAAGTCTTGTAAATCAATAAGAAATCTCTTTAAATGTTTATTATGACACAGATACTTACGTAAGCCAAGGCAGACAAACATACCCTATAACACACATGAAGATTAAACCTCATATCATTAATTTAAGAGAATGAAAAGGAGATCGTGAGAAAGAGAAGAGGTATTTGGCAGGTGCATTCGAGAGTATTTGAGGCTTAAAGAAAGAAAATAAGCGAGTGGGAAATCACATCTCCAAGGCCAGTGAAAACCAAAAGCGGTGCATGATGGTGTTATTGGCACTTTGACTCGTTCGTAGGTGAGCACTTGCAGTAGGTATAGGTTGTATAATGCTTGGGATGGAATGAGTTGTTGGCCCGTTTCTCTCTCTCTCTCTCTCTCTCTCTCTCTCTCTCTCTCTCTCTCTCTCTCTCTCTCTCTCTCTCTCTCTCTCTCTCTCTCTCTCTCACTCACTCTCTCTCTCTCTATCTATCTATCTATCTATTTATCTTTCTTTCTATCTCTTTATCTATATATTAATTTATATATATATATATATATATATATATATATATATATATATATATATATTATATATAATACATAATATATATGTGTGTGTGTGTGTGTGTGTGTGTGTGTGTGTGTGTGTGTGTGTATATATATATATAATATATATATAAATATATATATAAAGTTATATATATATATATATATAGATTGTTGAGAGAGAGAGAGAGAGAGAGAGAGAGAGAGAGAGAGAGAGAGAGAGAGAGAGAGATATTTATTGAGAGGTTTTTCTTACTCTCATATATTGTTTTAGGCTAATCGAAAGACAGAATTAACCTTTAATGAAATAGGTAATTTTCTTTCCTTATGACAGGTTTTAAAGGTTAAAGACTTCTTTATTACGGATGATCTTATTGAAACTAAACCTGTGTGAAACAATAACATCAATCAGGCGCGTACTTAAACCTCCATTTCTGGATGTGAAGAGGTGCAGGCTGTGTAAGGTAATTTGCTGAATCCCTGTGTCCTAAAGAGTCAAGAGGCATTCGGGTTTTAAAGAACTTTGATGATGAGTCTTGCGAGGCCGACCTGCAGTCCTTGAGACACTAGGGATGCGCAATTTTAAGTTCTGACGTCGGAGCGGCAGGAAGCTGTACAGATTGGAACAGCCTCTGTTGTCCAGGAAGGGGACTGATGCGTCAGATAAACGCACTTTTGGCAATTTTCCTGACGCAGGCGGTGAAGGTGAGACGATCGTCAGATTTTACCCCAAGGATGTTGGAGGCATTATCGTAGGTCAGGTGTTTTCGCCGACGATCAGCAGCATTGGGTGTTCGGTGTGGCGTTTTGCATGGCTTGGGTCCACTCGGTTACCAAGGGGAATAGCTATTTGTGGTCCCCTGTTATTATGTCCCCCTGATTGGTGTTGACGTAGCGGCTTGTCGGCCAAGGTAGGTGAATGACAGCGTTCACTAGCACACGTAGTGGTGGGGTTCCGGGATGAGCTGCAGAGTGCCATAGACGTAAACATTCCACAGCAGAGGCCCGAGGAGGTTGCCTTGTGGGACAGTTATACTCGATGGGGCGTTCGCTTCGTGTGGCCAGCTGTGACTCCCTGCGGAGATCTTCCTTGCAGGTAGTCATGATGCCAAGACTATTCAGTTTGATGATGATGCCTATCTGCCATATTCTGACAAATGTACCGGCGATGTCGAGGGCTGTGATAAATCTCTCTCTCTCTCTCTCTCTCTCTCTCTCTCTCTCTCTCTCTCTCTCTCTCTCTCTCTCTCTCTCTCTCTCTCTCTCCTCTCTCTCTCCTCTCTCTCTCTCTCTCTCTCTCTCTCTCTCTCTCTCTCTCTCTCTCTCTCTCTCTCTCTCTCTCTCTCTCTCTCTCTCTCTCTCTCTCTCTCTCTCTCTCTCCTTCTCTCTCTCCCTATTTTCCAGTCCCCCTACTCTCTCTCTCTCTCTTCCCTCCCGATTCCCCTTCTCTCATAATCTCTCCCTTTCCTCCTTCCCTCTCTTTCTCTTTGCCTCTCTCCCTCTTCCTGCTTCCCCTTCCTTCTCCCCCTCTTCCCCTTTGGCCTCATCTCCCTCGTCCCCTCACCTGCCCCCTTCTCTCTAGTCCTCCATCGATCACCTGAGATACCTAACACCCTCCCTCCCCCTTCCCGCCTTTTCTCTCTCGTCGCCTGATACTTTATATCTCAATCGACTACATTGTGCGACAAGAAAAAAAATATATATATATATATACACATCATTGAATATATCCTCTATCGGCTCACTTCCCTCTTTCTCACATAACTCATGCACCAATCTATTTACTCAGTGTATAGCGTGTACGTAATAATTCATATCATTCATTGCTCAGGATATACTTTATTCAGTAGTCCATATACTTAAG
>NW_028234432.1:15664698-15667198 GCF_977035675.1 Penaeus japonicus | reverse complement strand
ACCAAAAGAATTTATATTATTTGATGAATAAGAGGTTGGTTTTGATAATTACTTCAAATACAATTTTATTTGGATAAGTTGTTTCATTTAAACATTTTTTTTTAACAAGCATAGGCCTTTTCCACATATGTGTATGTGTGTTTATGTGTATTAAGAATTAAGATAACGGGGGAAAAAAATAGTGAAATATATATGTTATACCTAAAAAATAAAGAAAGAAAGAGAACGACGGTTGTTAGATTATAAAAGAAGACGAAAAACAATTTCTTAGGGAGTAACTTAAATATTTGGTAAACGACATCAATAGTGATTAACGTCACTTCAGGTTTTGTTTTTGCTATATCAGAAGTGAATATCATAAATATATATATAAATATATATATATATATATATATATATATATATATATATATCTGTGTGTGTGTGTGTGTGTGTGTGTAGCCTCTACTTTCCACATGAATATACAAATGGCGCCCCAAAAGACTTTATTGATAACTACTCATTTGCACTATTTAAACTAAAGATATTAATTTCAGCTTAAGGTGATGGAATGATTATAATTCATCAGAGCTGAAAAATTAAGCAGTTGATTTTTTTCCAAAAATAAAAAAAGTTAGATAGTTATCAACTATACGCTGTACATAAATCTAGTAATTATTTTAGCTTAAACTTTGCATATTCTTACGCCATTCTTCAATTATATATGTCTTTATATCATAAATAACTTACATAGACAACGAAGGGTCTTGGAGTCTTTAGAGAATAAGGTCAAATCATTATACTTCATCAACCTATTTCTTTTCGGAAAAGAAAAATGTAGTTAAATGAATTCTTTAATTATCATTCTTTTCTTTGGCAATCATGAGTTGAGAAGATGAAACTTAGAAATTCAGGTTGATACGGATCGTTCCGACCATTCAAGTGAGTTTTGCAAAGGCGAGCTGACAAAAATCGGGCTCTGTGGACGCACTTTGATAAAGAAATTGGCAAACTGTTGCATTGCGTGAAACATGTTTCGTATCTGACAAAGTATCCCATGGAACACATGCAAAATTTCATATTTTAGGAGAATATAGAGCGGCAACGTGAAGGATCAATATGCTGCAGTTGCATGACTTGTAATAATAAAAAAAAAATGTGATATTTCTTTACGGTCATTAAAACAACTGATTGATTGATAGTACCTTGTTCTGGATAATAAGAGTATGTTTGGAAACGATGATGGCTTATTTGTCTGCAGCAATACAGTTTACGTTAGTTTAACAAATGGTGTGAACTAGTTTTTCTCTCTCTCTCTCTCTCTCTCTCTCTCTCTCTCTCTCTCTCTCTCTCTCTCTCTCTCTCTCTCTCTCTCTCTCTCTCTCTCTCTCTCTCTCTCTCTCTCTCTCTCTCTCTCTCTCTCTCTCTCTCTCTCTATATATATATATATATATATATATATATATATATATATATATATATATATATACATACACAACAGGTCCCACTGAATGAGATTGAGTATATTGAAACGAGACCGGCAAGACATGTGCAATAATATGAGTTAGGAACCTGGCAACGTGATACACGTGTTTGGTTTCCGGTCACTTGTTTCCTCGGATTAAGGGGAAAAAATCGTTATGCATGAATCATGTCACATTCATCTCAGAGATGGCAATAGTGGGTAAGAGATGGCGCCCACTGACGACGAACAGACAGAGCAAGATTTCGAGGTTGCCTGTCGATTCATATACGAGATGAATACAGATGATCAGATAATGGAGGACACAACAGGTGGTCCATTGATATTACACGTCAAGAAGTAAACTTAATTGTATAACCTTAAGATAGTGCCTACCATTAACCTGCCACATGGAGTGGTAGCATTAGGGTACCACAAGCTATTCTTCATGTAGGGAATGGGCCAGCTGTTAAAATATCTTTCCTTCGAAACAAAAAGCTACAAGAAAGAAAAAACGGACAGCTGAAGAGAGCGAAGCGAGCCCTTTTTCCTACCATCGTCGGACCCCATGGGAGATAGATAGAACTGGTGGAGAACGATGCTCTTTCAGGCTTTGCTCTGGATTATGAAGGATTACTGATTATGGAGGATTATGGAGAGCCTTTAAGGTTTGTTCATAAGTGCCACACGCATACAGAAAGATATTACTCGGCATTACAAGAAAGACTAAGGGATCGTTAGGTAAGGCATTGGCAAATAAAGCCATCAAGCATATCTATAATCTTCTAACCCTGGGTATATTCGTCTGTGAATGGCGTTTCACAATCACATGTATGCATATGAAGTAGAAACTAGGAGACCCCGATTTGTAAGACGGAGGAACGAGCGGGTCTTTCGTGGTAATCTCGATTGAAAGCGCGAGAAGAGGACGTTCTCGCGCCCTCAGAGTTGATGCTTTAGTGTCGTAGTTGAAACCTGGTCAGGTCATGGAATGCGGCCTGCTTGTTTTGTTGCATGATAAGAAGTACGTGCAAAGGTAACTTCGTGTGAACTGCATAG
>NW_028234432.1:15627198-15632198 GCF_977035675.1 Penaeus japonicus | reverse complement strand
CAAACACACACACTCACACAAACAAACACTAACGCACTAACCACACACACACCACACTCACACACACAATACGAAGAACACTAGACACAAGCACACATAAACCACACACACACACACAGACACACACACACACACCCACACACACACTGGTGGAAACAAGAACACAACCGAAACGACAAACACACACACACGCACACACTCACACAACAAACACCACGCCTCACAAATACTTAGATAACTACATATAAGATTACACTCCCTAACAATATCACTCTCTCTAACTCACAACAAACACCACACACTCATCACCCTCTCAACTATAATATATGTAACTCTAAAACACCCCACAAACAGCCATACACACCCCAATATCACTCACAACTCACACTCTCCACATCACAAAATCCCACGACACTCATCCACACACCCCACGCCAAACCCTCACCGAAACTCACAACCAACACAGCACACCCTCTATCCCACACACCCACATATCACACAACACTCACACAACAAACACCACAATCAGCAAATCACTACTCTCACACCCACATAACACTAAACCCCAAACCCACTCGACAAACACTCTAATCAAAACACACACACAAAAAACTCCCAACACCCACACACACAAACACACACATCAATCTCACACTCTCGCACACACACACACACACACACACTGAAACAAACTAACACTCTCTCAACACACACCACATTCGACACACACAATCACTCACACCCACGCAACTAAACCTCAACAGCAACACACCACAAACACACACACACCCTCACACTCACACACACACTCCACTCGACACTCACTCACACACGATACCACACACACACTCACACAATCACACGCACAAACACACTGCACACGCCACACATACCACAAAAATACACACATCCAACACTATCACACACACACTCACACACACACACACTCACACACCACAAACTAACACAAACACGACACAAAAACGAAAACACGCACACACACACACAAGCTCTCACTAACACACACACACCGACTAACGACACCACACACCTCACACACACCCCGCCCCCCCCCCCCCCCACAACACACACACACACACACCACCCCCACACACACACACCATACCACCACACCCACACCTCTCACACACCCACACACACAAACACAAACTTACACATACACATCACACACTACACACACACCCACTCACCTCACACACTCACACACTACCAACCACAAACACACACAGAAACATCTAACACACATCACACACCACAAACTCACACTTACACTATCTTACTCTATACACATACACATACACAGACACAGACCATACCATACACAATACACATACACATACACAGACACATTCACAATACACATACACATAACAATACAAAATGACACATACACAGACACATACAGCTTACGACTTTACACATACAGCGAACACATACACATACACACACACACGACTCACGGACTCACACACATAACACGACACCACAACACGACAGACACACACACCAATCACACCACACGCCAAAGCCCACCCACCGCATTCACAACACACACTCACACACACACACACACACAAACACTAACAGACACACCCAGCACACACACACACACTCACACACACACAGCACACTCACCACACACACACACAACAAACACACACGAAACACACACACACAACCCCACCACCATGACAAACAATCACCAAACCACAAACACACACACCAACACACTCACACTCACACACACCCACAGCATACCACACTCACACTCACAAACATCACAGCACACCACACGACGACACACACTCTCACCCATTCACACACACACACACCACACACACAAACACCACACACACACACAGCTCATACACAACCGAAACACACCAGATCACACACATACACACACGCACGGAACATACACACACACACAGACACACACACACACATACACACACACACCCACACATAACACACAACACACATACTCGACACTCAAACATACACACACACACACACTCACATACACACACCACACTCTTACATACCACCACAAACACAATCCACACACACCCACACACACTCACACACACTGCACACACACACACACACACACTCACACACACCTACACACACACACTTACACACACACACACACCACACACCCAATGCACACACACACACACACACACTCTCACCCACACTCACACGACCTACACACACGACACTAGTACACACACTCACACACAAATACACAAATTCACACATACACACCCACCCAGTCACACTTAAACACACACACCAGCACAAACTCACACACACACACACACACACACCACACACACATAAATATACACACACCATACATATACACACACATACAATATACACACCACAAGACACAGAAACACACATACACACACACTAATACGCACCCACAACATTCCTGACCACACACACAGACACCCACACACACAGCATACACCGCACACACACTACATACGACCCACATACACACCCACATACACACACACAGTACACACTCACTAAAGTACACATACACACACCACATACACCACACACACATCTTACACACACACATACCACACACACTACACACACACTCAGACACACACTTACACACAACACAAACGACACATACACGCCACACACACACATTAACCCACCCACACACTCTCCGACACACACACACACACACACACGACACACACACAAAGCAGACATTCTCACCTACCTGACACTCCACCCTAACGCGCCGACTGCACCACAATCTGCCTCACACCCGTATCCACAAACCCAAGCACCAATCACACCAGTCCCTTATCACGTTGGTAACTCCTCCATACTAAGGATTCCCCCCATCTCACTAAAACCAAAGATGACAGAAATTCGAGCAACACCAGGCCCAAACATATCATCTCCATTCGCTTCACTACAAGCATGACATCTCCAGAGGCTGGCTTATGATTATTTATTCATTTCATCAAGCCAAGACCCTCCTATGCACTCACTGCTAATTACCAAAAGAGCAAACAACACTCATTCAACCCATGAAAATTTTAACCTTCTACTAGATTTTCCCCCAGTCATACATACATTATCCATTGATATAAGTTTCCATTAGGAATACATGTAGAATTATCACTTTTTTGTTTATCTTTTTCTTTTTTTTATAAACTATTACATTTTCTGACCTATATATGTGTGCTATTCTGCATTATGCACATTTACTCATTTGTACTTATGTATTATGTAGTAAATGTAGTTGCATCAATGTGTCAGAATGCACTTTGATTTTTCTTTATCAGAGAACCGTTCTTTCTTTTTTTGTGTATACCTTTTTTGGTCACAAACCAGCTTTTAGCAATTTATCAAAATTGTTTTTTTCAATGTCAGTAAAAGGCTACCTACTGTATCATTACCTACATTTTCACTTCACAATTCAGTATTAACCCTAAATAATTTAATTAATGGATTCCTATATTCAAAAATCAAAAAGTAAAACCACTGAAAATACTTAAGCATTATATTATATATAACATTAAAAAATATCTTTTGTTTTGAGCATATGCAATTTTGATTATCCAGTCAACACTATGACAATTATCTTTGATACATCCTAATCTTGTAAATAGTTTTTCTTTGAATTGTTTGTTCAAATTATAAATTGAATCTTTGGATACACACGAAATAGCTTTTGGGTTTTATTATTCTGCTGACGTGACAAAATACATTCAACTGCCAAAATAGCTCTGTGACTATACTGATCAGCGACTTTATAACTTTTTATGAGGCTTTTACCTTATTTCTTGAGGAAAAGAATACAACACTTAAAAAATGAATATACATTATATTGTAGAGAATGCACTAATTACAATATGTATAGTGATACTTACTCTACATGTTATCAAAACACTGAAAATTGTACTTCTTATCAAGTAATAAAGGGCAAACTTTTAGTTAACTCCCAGGAAACGAGGAATGTGAATTTATCCCTTGACTCCCAGTAATCTAAACAAAATGAAAACTTAATAAAAAGTTGATAAAATCCAAATCGGACAATTTCTTCCTTTAAAAGTTAGCATTAAGAAAAAAACAAAAGAAAAAGCTGAACACATGGAATTTAATCCTTAACAAAGATCTTGTACCAATTATGGTCTTTAATATTTATTTCTTCCTTCTTTGAGCACTGCCATACCCCAAAATATGCTTGATGTCAAGTGATCAAGCTCCTGTCTCACCAGTGTCCAAAAATAAAAAAATTTAAGCCTTCTTTAAAGAGGTAGAGCAACGCCTATTTTTAAAAAGTCTTTGGGGATGCGTGTTTTCTTTTAAATGGTTTATGGGAGGCTGGCCACTTTTAAACGACAAAAACATCTCGAAACACCTCCCAATTCCATCAAGGGACCCTCTCTCTCTCTTTATCTATCTATCTCTCTCTCTCTTTCTCAACCATGGACATGCACAAGCAAGCATCCTTTTTTAACACAATCAACCAAGCACATCCATGGCAGTTAAGGTCCCTGGGCCTAAGCCACACCTTATGGGCAAACATTTACACTAACTGGGAAAAAATTTATACGGGCTTCTGCGACCCCTTCTTGCCGATGAGGGACTTGTGGATATGTGGAATAACACCACCACCAGCAATGGTTGCCTTGATGAGCGAGTCCAACTCTTCGTCTCCACGGATGGCCAACTGCAGATGGCGAGGAGTGATACGCTTCACCTTGAGATCCTTAGAGGCATTGCCAGCCAACTCAAGTACCTGTTGGAGTAAGAGGTCAGGTTGAATTGGTTGCACAAGTGAAGAGCTGCAATGTTAAAAGGGTTGGCTGAGTTGTATCCTAACAATAGGAAAGACTCAAGATATTGGTTATTTCAGATTATTATAAATTTATAAGTGATCTATTACAACATACTGTATGAACAAATCTCCCTTAACTGATAATCCAATAGAA
>NW_028234432.1:15604698-15612198 GCF_977035675.1 Penaeus japonicus | reverse complement strand
GAGGAAGACTGAGAGAGGGAGAGAGAGACAGAGAAAGACAGCGCGCGCGCGAGAGAGAAAGAGAGAGACAGACAGAGGGAGGGAGAGAGAGAGAGAGAGAGAGAGAGAGAGAGAGAGAGAGAGAGAGAGAGAGAGAGAGAGAGAGAGAGAGAGAGAGAGAGATAAACCGAGAGACAAGATACAGAAACAGAAAAGAATAAATTGCCATAGAGACCGACAGGCAAAGGAACACAAACCGAGCGGAGACGAGGGGGCCATAAAACAAAGAGGAACAAAGAAAAGGTGAAAGAAGGAAATTATTTAAACGAAATGGCAAAATTGTAACGAATGATTCCCCAAATAGCAATACAACATTTTATACAATATGCAGACAATACACACGCTGTCAGGAAACAACAACAACAAAAATAAAAAGGCCAACATGTGATCCGCTAACATTTTGATTTACTCGTTACATCAGGGACAAGCCAGGAATGTATTGCCAAAGTCCTGAACTCCATTTTTTTTATACACAATGTGAAAATGAAATATGATCCCTATTCAAACAAAGGAAATGCATATAATTTACCGCGATACATATGATCTATATCCATACTATGAAAACTTAATGCATGTTCATGGATAAGTAAACAGATATTAACAGTATTGACATCTATTTTCACGAGTGTGAGAGCAAAGGAACTGGCGTATTGATTACGTGCTATCGAGGCTTGATTAGAGATTGAAATAATGATACGTAGGGATAGAAATCCATTAATGAACTACGTGTGTTCCATGAAACGTCAACAATTTCTATATTAAGTTCCATACACGCAAATGATAGACTTTGATTGGGGAATATATCTCACTGTAGAAGTAAACATTGTTATAAGATAAATCGAGCCAAAGGAGATTAATATAAATAAAAGAGTTTTCAGAGAATAAATGATGCTGGAGCCAGCCTCAGCGGGGATCACTCACGGCCCGATCACTGTGGCAACGCATGGGTTCACCTGCAACGAGCAAGCTGCAAGCCAACATGGTGTAACATAGTCTACAGTATATGCATGGCAGGTATGTCTCCCGTCAAAAATAGCAAGCAATGTGACTAATACAGAAAAGCAGGGAAAAAGTTATGAGGCATGACAAAAGCTCGATACTGAATAACAGTTTAAGTAAAAAAAAAATATATATATATATACGTACATATACAAATCACACTTTCCCTCACTGAGAAAAGTTACATTTGGGAAGGCTTGTACATTCTTCTCCCAAAGCCTTTCAGAAGGGAGACTCAAGCTCCACGGCAAAGACCCTTGACCGCCTTCTCTCGAGCACTCGGGTTAGATGATCGCAAAGCCGAGAGGGAGATTGATTTTGGTCGAGTCTCCCTTGCACTCATGCTCAGGGGCAACTGCACTAAATTCATATCTTAACATTCCTTTTAATCATTTATTCATCTGACGAACTTTTCATTCTCCAAACTGACGTGCACAAGACCGGCTAAAGATTCGGAGCCTCCATTCCTGGTACATTGTTCTTGACATCCAGTATAGATTTACCTTGCAATTCAATGGGACGAGACTGCAAAGGCCTGAAAAGAATTCATCTCATGCGCGCCATGGAGTGCAAAGGAGACAGGAGGCATAATCAGGAAGGATCACGAAGCAATGCCTTATTTTTCGCATACAGTTTCTGGGAGAATGTAAGTGATTGTATGTACCGAGATGAGTAATTAGCAGTCCACTTAGCGTCTACCCTCATCTCCGTTTTCTCTCCTTCCTTATTCTACACATTTTTCGTCTCTCTGTAATGTGAAGAATCTCTGTAGAGGCAAAAGTGGCCTGACCATTTTGTCCTCCCATGGTAGCTTCCATGAGACAACGGAATCCATAATTCATTTCTACGTTCTTCCCTCCTTCGTCCCACTCACTCTTCCTCCTCTCATCCTCCGTGATTGCAGTTGGTCAACCGCGTAAGGAATTCATGTTTTTTCCTCGTACAGTACCGTATGACGAGGTTTCTTAATGGAACGGATTTTGCTACAATCGCTGATAATAAGAAAATTATTCCTATATATGCAAAATTTATAATAAGATCGAAATTGTAAGAATAAGTAAAAATTCAAATTGCAAAACTTTCCCAATAGTCGGGTCTGGTAGTCGGGCCAACGCTGGCATGAGCTAGAGCAAAAATTACTTCCGAGAAAACGTGTTCACTGTAAGAAATTTAAACCTATACCCTTTGTAAGAAAACTCCACTATTAATAAATAAAACCGAACAATATTAATGCCGAGAGTGCACTCATAGACTTATACATCACCCAAGAATTTACTCCACAATATCCATACTCACTAAATAAAAAGAATAAAAAAATGAAAACATTTATAATTCCTTTTCACTTACTCACGTGTCTGATATATTCCCTGGACAGAGTTCACCTTTGATAATTAGCAAGAGGTTCTGAGACCCACGTGATGAGCTCGAGACATTGCTCTCTCACCCATGGCGGCCCGCGGCAACTCCTGGCCTCAGCCGCATCTGGCGCTTCTGGAACCAAGCTTTGCAAGGTGTCATTCATGGCTTTCTGCATTCAACTCGTCTAGGGGCACCTGTAATCCTGGATGAATGGGCAGATTAGGTCGCGGACAATGCGTGTTTAAAGAACCACGCGACAAAAGAGGGAAGGACGAATTGCAGTTATAAACTACAAAGGGAAGTTTAATAAGTGCACGCACCTAATACTAAAATAATGAAAACTATGCGAATGCGTAGGTTCGCAAACACAGCTGCAAATAACCCTTGATTTCAACCATACGCATCTCTTTTTCGAGTTGTTTTATCTTGTCATTCGTATTTTTTTTTTGTGTGTGTGTGTTTGGTCTCCGATCTCCGACCACGTCATCGGTTGCACGTGCAAGATATCCGATTCTTAGGTTGCTTTTTCTTTCAGGCTCTCACCTCTGGACCTCTGCACATTGTAAACATGTGTGACTTATCTGCTTTTTCTCAGTCCGACCTGCAACGTTGCTAAGCGTGTTTGACTTGTGTGCCACAGTGTCTCTGAAATCATACTCAAATATATTCATACTCCCGAAAAGGGCAACGGAAGCATTAATATCCCAGCTGATATATATATATCAAAATGTAAATCTATCAGGGTATCAGTGCAAGCGTGCTGTGCGCTGATTAAAATCCATCGGTGAATAGTAACCAACATCACAAAGAACATGAAACAGCCTCATCTTGCTGTCCCATTCCCAAAAATAAAGAATAAATCCATATTAAACGATACTCTGTGGAGATCGTTACCAGAATACTTGGGGGAGGGGAAGTTGTTTTATATTTGAAAACAAAAAAATCTTATGGCTAAAAAATATGCAAAGTAGACAAACACCCTTGCCTGCGTTAAGCTGCAGTTTGTTACACATCTTCAAGTATGCATATGGAAGATAATTATCGTGCACATACCAGACCTAATAAGGGATACTGATTGTTATTGCTGCCTTGAAGATTTATACAGCAGCAGCATCTGAGTACTATATTTTTTCATATTACTATATGCTAAAAAAATGTATTCTGTAGAATTATTCGAATTATTTCCATGGGAAGTGTTTTTCTCAGCCCCATTAAACATGCATTAAACAGCTTTTTACAACAACAAAAATCGTATATCTATACATACTGTGAATTCACAAGTAAAAATACTGTAGATAGGTAGAAAGACAGACAGGTTTGCAGGTAGCCAAATAGATAGAGAGACAGCTAAAGAGAATGAGAATGGAAGATAGATAGATAGATAGATAGAGAGAGAGAGAGAGAGAGAGAGAGAGAGAGAGAGAGAGTGAGAGAGATACAGAGAGAGAGAGTAGAGAGAACAGGAGACAGAAAGCGAAACAGAAATTATATACAAAGAAAGAAAAAGAGATAGAAGGAACATTGGGGATAGCAGACTGGACAGACAGCAGTCATGCATAAACGCACATCATCATGAAACAACAACTGGGGCATCCAGCTTGGTTTCACATGCAAGCGTCGCTGGGAATCAGTGTTACATCTCATGAGAAAGTGAAATTGCGTGTGTTCCAAGTCTTCATGAGGCAGCTGAATAGTTTAAAGTAGAGATGTGATGTTAGGAAGCCACGCCACCTCTAACCATCCAGGCTCCATCCAACCCTCCATACACCCCGTAAAGTTCATGTCAGGTGATCATTTACTCCACAAAACAAAGGAGATTGTGGTCCTCGGGGGAAACTTATCTAAATACAAGCACCGTTCAAAACAATGAGGTAGAAAGGGTATACTATGGTAAAAGAACACAAATATAAAACCAAATCTAGTTTATAGTAAACATGTATTCATATATGTAATCATATTAGTAACTTACAACTTCAAATACCTGTATACATAAACATAAATTTAGTGTGGTCTGTTTTACTTACTGTATCTATTCATAACATTTCAGTCGATTGTACACGTGTACAAAGTGGGGCGTGGGAGCTACAGTATAAATCACCAAAACTTAATATCAATAAAAAATAGTCCTGTATAACATAAACATCTGCACATTTAAGGTCATCTGTTTATATCAATGAACCTGTCAGCTTTAGAAGGATAATCGTACTCACATCTCGCACGATCCAGAAAGTTATAATAGAAAGATCCAATTATAATAATCAGCAAAGTTTAAGGATCATTCAAAGTTTTCTCAGACAGTTGCAAAGCTAAATACTTAAACTCAGGAAGAACCTATTAACAGTGAAGGAGGTCGAGATGCAAAACATTGTAACTCGCTATGCTTTATAGCGTAGAATTTATTGGCATAGCATGGTTATATTACCCGCTTTGATATACTAGGAGTACAATACCTGACATGTTAACTTTACGAAGACGTGGCAACACCGCATCAAAATAGGTTTAGGTGTACAATTTTCCCGCCAATTTGAGCGAAATGTGTACTGATAATAAAAACCAGGTTACATTTTCGATTTCCATTTTACTTTTATCTTTTCATCTTTACCTTTGTTATTCTCCTCCTCCTCCTTTTAGGAAGATTGAGGTTATTGTTTTGGTTTTCCCGTTGCTGAGATTTCCGATAATTATCTAAACAGCAAAGTAAACTGTTGGTACCGGTGACTTCAAAAGTGAGTATGCAACACGCTTTATTTTGTGATACTTCTAAATACATACATGGTAAGATAGGGTATGAAAAAAGGATATCAGTAAAATTAAACACTCTTATTATTGGGCTTATTTCCGATTTTGAAGCGACATTTTCCTAATGAAAACGAAATATGTGCTATTCTAAAGTTGAAACACATATAATTGATTACATATTACCATGGATATACGATCAAATATTGTACACAAACATGAAAAATAATGTCCAGAATAGATAGTTCATTAAAAAAAAGGAATCCTCGATAAGTTATCCAAACAAAAGGCTATTGTTTATATACATGAAGATGTTTTCGCTGTGAGAGCATAATGCACTATTGCATCAGAAACATTTTCTGTAATGTTGATATTAATTCAATTAATATATCTTCCTCTTTATATTCGTAAATACATATTCCAAATAGCTCACCGCCATGCATGCACCCATTACAATATGAAGTTATGATAAAGCGCTTACCAGATTTACTGCCTCTTTGCTGTTGTTTGTCTATGTTTGTATCTCTATTTTAGATTGTATGAAACACTTTTTGTAAAAGATATACTTATGAGATGGTGATTGTATATTGTTAATGCGTTCTATTTATTCTCTAATATTTGTGAAGGATTGCTGCATTTATTGTTACGCTAACTATAATTAGTCTCTTTATAATTTGCGATTTTTTCCATCTTGTCAAAGCGACAAAGTATATCGCGGCAAATAATGTGCACTGTTATATAATTTGATACTTAACTATCCCTTAATTTCCATATGTAACATCTTTTAATTAGGGAAAAGGGCAATTTAGGTAATTTAATATGTTGTGTGTACATTGTAAATCCCTAAAAGGATGCTAATCACCCAATATACCGAGCGTAGAATAAAATAACTCATAAACGGAAAACACGAGCATCATTATCAGCATCCTGTCTGGAGAGAAAATCTGACTTTGGTGCAAGCTCGCCCCTACACAAGCAGAGCCAAGTTTTCGGGGTTAGTATTGATTCGGACGAGAGGTTTCCCGCCATTTCGCCTCCTTCCCGCGCTGACGTCGCGCTTCCCGCCAAAATGGCCAAATGCTGGCGCGCTCTTCAAAGCCTCGGTCGCTTGCCGGCATTGTTTAAACTGTCACGTTGCTGCCGCTAGATCTTATTAATTTAATTTATTGATTGGATAAGTTGACTTATCTTCACGCTGGGTATGAAAATGAGCATGGATTCAGCTTCTTGTTTAGTGTCTACAGATGCCGGTATTTCCAGCGTAGACATTTTAAAATAGTTCATATAGCAACTAACTTATATGACATGTCACAGTTTTCAAAAGAATAGGTCAGTCAGGTCAACAGTCGACCTCAGATGAACTGAAAGGAACGACACACATGTAAAACGCACAGCTTTTGACAAATGACAGGTCGCATCAGTCATGTTTCACCCTATGATATGTGCATATCAAAATATTTGTATTTTGACGTATCCTTGATTGAAGGTATCATAATTCATATATATAGCTTTGAAATTTACCTTAATAATGAGAGAAGTATCTAAAATCAAAATTATATTTTCAGGTCTGCGGGTAATGGTTAACAACAACTATTTTGCTAGTTTTGATAAAACCAGTTGATCATTTTTGGAATGAAATTAGTGGTAACGACTAGTGTCCATAATGTACAATATCACCGCCAGTAAAATTGAAAAATAAAAGGAAAATCCAACTTATAAACACAACATATAAATGATAACGATAGTGGTATTAATGGCAGCACTAGTAATAGTAAAATAACTTTGTAAACCAGCATAATAATTAATATAACGGAAACAATGATGGTGATAACAATAACAAATAATAACATAGGAACTCATAGATTCAAAGAAGACGTCCAAGCCATAGGAAACAAGGAAATGTTACCCGCCAATTCTGGTGACCGTCAGAGTGATGCAAGGGTGGTAGGGGATGGAGGAGGAGGGGGAGGGAGAGAGGAGGAGTGGGAGGGTATCTCAGGAAGTGGGATAGAGTGAGAAGTAAGGATGAGAACAGTCGGCTTGAAGAAACTTCGATAAGAGAGAATAATCTACATGTGTGATCAAAGACAATGATTGCTTGACATTCTTCAAGCGTGAAACACTGGTTATAATTTCCTGTTTATACACATTTATCAGACGTATGAAGAAACCGATGCGCATGTAAGATAAGCAGTGTCAGCAACCTTTATCATATACGTTTTTTAGAAGAACAGTAGAAACAATACAAACTTATATTCATTCTCAAGTTGACTGAATATGATGACTGATACTTCATATGTATACAATCATTTATGTAAACGCATTTACGAATCACCTCATTAAAAACAATCTTAAAATAAGTAATAC
>NW_028234432.1:15592198-15599698 GCF_977035675.1 Penaeus japonicus | reverse complement strand
ACCTCCTAACCGTTTTAGCTCTCATTCTTTGACAGCATCCCAGATATCTTTCTATATTCTCAAAACCTGTGTTGCCATAATCCCAAGGGTAAACGACTAACTTGGAAGTCTCACCCATGAAGCACTCTAATCGAATAATAATTTTTCAACGACAAGAATACTGTCGAAACATCATCAAGCCACGACTAGGAACCCAGCTAACTACAGCAGGCCTGTTCTTATCCCATTGATTGTGAAATTCAAGTCGCAGTGCATCAGATGAGCCCCGCACCAGCCACGGCAGCCCCGGGCTCTAGACGCAGACAGAAACATCACCATTCCTACTTCACTGCTACACTGGCAACTCCCTCGTCATGAACTGGCGTTCATAGCTGGCTCTCCTCGACTGTTGACTCACACTTCGGTCTCTCTAAATTGCTTACATCAGCCCACTTCATTTCGTCATTCTGCTGATAGCAGTTCGCTCTTGATGGTTAAATTAATGGCCGATTGAAGGAATATAATTTGTTGCTTTTTTATAATTCAACATCGTGTTATACGCTCTCCATATTAAAAGCATCTGTTTTGAGTACGCATGTAATAGCAATGCGCTGGTCTTTTCGAACCGCCACACGAAACCACAACTACACACACAGACTAAAGATCGCAGGCAAAAAGTGAGAGGTAATATAAGCCACCAAGCTTCATTACAAAGTCATAATAAACCCTATAACTTTGTAAAGTCAGCATCTATATGCTATTATATTCATCTACATAGATTGTTATGTACGGACTTCTAATAACGTCATTTATACTGACAATAAAAGGTTTCACTTTACTCTGACAACTGCGATAGCGAATCCCATACTATTCAAGATTTAATGGTATATTCACTTCCGATACATGAAACTCCACTTCATACAAAGTCACGCAAATGTCTTAAATGTGCACATTGCTCATGCAGTATATCAAATTGCTCGTGAAAGAATCAACAAAAATAAATTTCATTCAAGCAGATACATAAATTCATACATGTATTCCGCATATATTTTACACATGGATATACACATGAGGTCATAGTGTTGAACCCTGCCACGGAATTTATTTATAAGAAAAATATTAACATTGAATTCAAAGAGCATTGCAACAACTCATGCTACCGACAGGGTTGTTACAGCGGATCCATGTAACCAATGTGAATGTCGGATGTTAATGATAACCATAAGGATATTAATGGGGAAAGTTATGTGAGCTGGAATTGTTCTTTTCTAAACAAGTTACATTTCCTTTATGATATAACCATTCTGATACTGATCAGTGGAACCAAAATGTTAACGTCCTAGTCTTTGAAAAGGTTTTTATCAGGTACATGCATACGGCAATATATTGCGATTTTGTCGAGTACATGAATTTCATACAGGAAGTAAATATACATGATAAATTAACCAAAAATTGTATCATGTATTAGTATATGTTAACCTCCTCAACTGGCTTTGTAAGACAAGCCAGGCAGCACATATACAGTAACCTCACTTACATATTCCTATCATGATCATTCTTATATTTAGTGTGAATGGCTTATTCATCTATGCATCACTAGTAAACTACTTTCTTTGGTTGATAACATGAGCATAACGATCACTCAAAGGTGTCTATAAATTAACTTAAAATATATTGGTTAAAATATTTAGGCTCTGCAGCCGAACATGCAGCAGGTTTGAGATTCGATTTTCTTTGACGTTGCCCGCACAGCCGGGAAACTGTTCGTACCAAAACGACAGGAATATTACACCTATGACTCATTAAAGTTACAGATTGATATGGATAATTGCCTGAAGGAATACTGCTATCAGAAATGAAATTGCGGAGGTTTTAGGTTAACTTTCAATCATGTTTGATCGTACGTCAGACAGACAGACCTCCCCACACTGCGAGGAATGTGGGAGATGTGGCACCACCGCGAGCGTGAGAGCTTGAGACGCCAAGAAAGACTGACGGGCTTAAACGAGCGATCTTTCTAGTGGTTCTGTCTGCTTTTTAACCTTTCCCTGGTGCTTGTTAATAGTTTGCAGTTTGTAGGTAATTACAGTTGTATATCTTTTCGGAATGCCCCGCTACACTTATTGCACCTGAAATTAATTTCACATTATTTTTAAAACTGAATTTTGTATTTAGAGGGTCTCAATTCCTTGTGATGATATGAAAATAGATTTCAACAGACTTGGTTACATGGCTAGCTACACAATCACTACATTACATTCATATAGTTATTTATATGTTTAGTCAAACACACTCCCGCATCTGAGCGCAAGCATACACACACACACACACACACACACACACACACACACACACACACACACACACACACACACACACACACACACACACACACACACACACACACACACACACACACTCTCTCTCTCTCTCTCTCACACAAATACACACACATACACATGCATGCATATACATACCCACATACAAATACCCATCTACCTACTTGGACATGTACAGTCACACATCATAATAGGATATGCTTGTGTGAATGTGTTTCCATCCACAAATAATCTGTAAATATACACATTTCAATCCACAACATGTTTGATGTTTTGCTATTTTAGGATTCTAGTAAGTCCGATTCACCATTGCTAACTCATGAAATATCAACTAAATCAAACAATAAAAAAAAATCAGTTTCAAACGCCGATTTCCATCACGAGGCATCATATGTTAGAAAGATTCATAAAATACAAATAAACTATTCTTAACAAAGACTGCATGAGTCAGCGCTCTATTCGATGAATCCAAAATATCCCTTACCTCCTTATCAACAGGGAATCCTGAAATATTTAGTTCTCTCAAACGAAAGATCATCACATGAGTTCGGTGCAAACTAAGTCGATTCGAGCATTTAGTTCCCACACGACCGGCTGTAAATAGATAACACGTTCAATACATGTGGATAAATAGAGATTCAATTCCTAACGACAGGATCAATGTGGACAGGAAAAAAAAGAAAAGAAGAAGCTTTGGCCGTTGCTGACCCTATTCATGCAGCGAGGAACGAGGTCACACAAAGCAAAACATCAGTGCCACCGAAAGCGGATTCAGTGAGCATGCAAGCTTTGTTAAAAGAACTGCTGAGTGGATATAGTATTGAGGAATGGAAAGAAGGGAGGGGAATTTGGTTTGATTTATTTTTAACACAGTAGGAATGGGTGATAATTTGTCGGGAAGGCGTATGGGAGTGTTAGTTGGCTACACTGGGCAATCAGACATCAGACACACAGAACACACACACACACACACACACACACACACACACACACACACACACACACACACACACACACACACACACATACATACATACATAATTACATACACATACACATACACGTACTGACGCGTACAAACACACATGTGTGTATGTATATAATGGCGGTACTGCTTAGTTTACATGCTACGTACAGTCACAGCATCTATTTGTGAGTAGAGCAATGTATGCGTAAATGCCATGGCGGTGCAGCAGTGTGGGTGCGGCCGCAGATTTCGGTAAAGTGGCAACGTTTAAAGAGGCTGAGAAGTAACATTCAAGTATCCTACAAGGAAAGCAGCCGCGGCGTGTAGATCTTACAAGTGGGAAAGGACAACCTGATTGCGTCTCGATGGCTCGGAAGCGATCACTGAGGCTGACTCGTGATCAGTAAAGCAATGCAAAGAGAGAGTTTTCATATGGCATTCTGGAAGTCCTTTGTTGTCAATAGAGGTGAAAGAGATGAGCGATTGCATGTAGATGAAGTTCGGTGCCCTGTGCATGCATACGGGATTTCACACGTTTTTGTTTTTTTTCTTCGTGTTCATAGATGTATGTACCTTTTTAAATTTAATGGGTTTGTAAGCAGTGCATAAAACAAATATCTATATTATCCACAGTATATATCACACCAATACTAATCCAACTACAGTTGTTTTATTCTGAATAATTTCAAGTAAACTCCATCTGTTATTTACGAATGCCATTAGGGGAGCAGGCGTTTCAGTTCATGTAAGGGATTTTTAATGTCAGGCATATTATTGTAAAGACTTCTCTTTAATGCGAGTCACTTGATTACATTTGCGGGTGGAGTGTACTTTTTTGGAATGCTCGCGTGACGATTATCACAGAAATTACTTATTACAAAAAGTGATAAGTAAAGTTTTGCGGATGATAAAAGACCAATACCAGAATTGAAGAGACATTTTCAATTGTATTTTTTCCGATGAAGTACGTAGTTGTTAAATTACAGTTAGGGTAAGCTTTTGCCCAGTCCAAAATAATGAGATTATTAATATGCTAGTTGGCATAGGGATGGTGCATGTAGCGGTGACTACAGGAAAAGCGCGCATTTGAGTGAGGCAGGGATGATGTGTGTAGTGTTTTTTTTTACAGGGATGGTATATATAATGACGTTTTTATTATGTAGCCATGGATTCAAAAGAACGGATTTTTAATTCTTCTGAGTTGTAAATCACCTTACTTAAAGTTATTGATAATATATTTACTTAGAAGTATTCGAATCTTGTGGGTACTTATAGGTAATGTTCCATCGTGTTTTTATGCTTTATTCTGACTCACATTAATGCAAATTAAATGTTTCAATGTGATATCATGAATTTCCTTTTCGTAATGATAATTTTATTCATAACCATTGCAGTGTGTTTATTGCAATGACAGATACACTCGCACACACTTAGTGGAAGGAGGGGAGGGAAAGAGGAAAAGGAAATGCGAGATAGAGGAAGGGAAGGAGAGGGGGTAGAGAGACTTACAGTGAGACTGAGAGAGAGAGAGAGAGAGAGAGAGAGAGAGAGAGAGAGAGAGAGAGAGAGAGAGAGAGAGAGAGAGAGAGAGAGAGAGAGAGAGAGAGAGAGGCAGACAGACAGAAGCAGAGAGAGTTGAAATGATCGGACAAAGAGCACCGACGCGAGAAAGAGAGCAAGCGGGAAAGTGCAAGAAGAGAGAGAGAAGTTATCAGAGAGAGAGAGTGATAGAGATATGAGAGATATATATATATATATAAGAATTAAATGATCGTGTGTGTGTGTGTGAAAGAGGAAGTGTGTGTGTGCAAAATAATAATGTGTGTGTGTGTGATATATATATATATATATATATATATATATATATATAATATATATATATATGTGTTTGTTATATATGTGTGATATAGTGTGTGTGTATATTTATATATATATATATATATATATATATATATATATAATATATATATATATATAAGAGAGAGAGAGAGAGAGAGAGAGAGAGAGAGAGAGAGAGAGAGAGAGAGAGAAAGAGAAGAGAGAGAAGAGAGAGAGAGAGAGAAAGAGAAAGAAAGAGAGAGAGACAGAGAGAGAGAGAAAGAGAAGAGAGAGAGAGAGAGAGAGAGAGAGAGAGAGAGAGAGAGAGAGAGAGAGAGAGAGAGAGAGAGAGAGAGAGAGAGAAATAAAGAGAGACAAACAGACAGACAGACAGACAGAGAGAGAGGGATTTGTGTGTGTGTGAGTGTATGTCTGTGTACGAGCGTGGGTGTGTGTAGAAAGAGGCAGAACGAGAAGGGAAAGAGTTAACCTCAAGAGTTAAGTTAGCGCAGAAGGAGTCTGTAGGAGAGCCGACCCCCCTCCTCCCCTCCTTTCTCTCTCTCCCGCGGCTCACAACCATCTTCCTCACCCTCAATCAATACTCACAAGTTACACATGTAATCCTTCCGTCTCTGCTCATGATTCTCCCGGAGCGCTGTACAAAGAGCCTAGCTACGGCTGAGCTGCGTCACGTCACGGAGAGTCTCCACAGGAACGCTCTCGGTATAACTTCATGTGCGAACTCATAACCTCATTATAACTATAGACCATAATGTGTAGGATTATCTTAAATAACTATTTCATCGTTTCAGCTATGGATTGAAAACTTTGAGCTATCAAATGATATATACTCTGCTGCTCAATCAGTCGTAAGTTCGATATGATAAGGCCATTCTCGACTGAGGATTTCCGTCACTCTGAAATCTTCGAGATTTTTTTTAAAAGAAGAGATTGACAATCGTTACTCTCTAAGATTCATGCTTAGTTCACGATATAGCATTGTAGAAAAAAATATATATATTGACGTTAAAAAAGTAAAACAAATGTGGCACTTAATGATAATGTCAAATGCACGTAATACACGTTCAGAACTGTAGTGCAAAATAAATGTAAAACCGGCTGCTACGAATAACCATAACACATGGTAAATACACATTTTTGTAAAGAATATGTCTGTCAGTATGAAACCAGACATTACATGATACAATGCTCTATCAACCTCGGCTTATGATAATATATATATATTTTTTCAACAACAGTTAAAACCATATCAAAATCATTACCATATACTTGATAATACCTTGTGTAAGAGACGAGAACTTTGCGTCCAAAAGGATATTTCTTTGCTTTATCATAAAGATGAAAATGTCATTAGGGATAACAATCCTTATAACAATAATAACGCGAAAAAAAGATAACCTCACGGTTTTGGGATAACCCAGCAGTCTCCGCTGACAACGCGAGGGCGCTCCGTAGGGAAAGATTTGAAGCCTTCCATCAGATATTCAATATGGTTATTCTGCTCGCAAGGATATTCATGGATTTCAGATTTCATCTATTGATTGAATTCAATATATGTATAAGAAAAAAAATCTATATATATTCCATTTTCGTTATTCACCTATTCAAACATTTTAATTACTCTTCACTTTAGTCTATACGCCTCCACACATAAGTAAGTATATGAAAATCATGATTGACATTTGACTACCCAGAATTAATCAATGTAAATCATATGTATAAATGAAAGAGAAAATAGGTTCAAGTTATCCGTTGTTTTATCACACATATTCCTAAAAATCCATTAGAACCATATAGTGAGTCTCGGTTTATTAGAGTAATATATAGTGAGTCTCGGTTTATTAGAAAGTAATAACCTACTTTTCTCAGAAATTTACACGATAAGCGTTTCTAGCAAAGGGTTAACTTAGGAAAAAAACAAAAATAGAAACTAACGCACACGTACACACACACACACACACACACACATACACACACACACACACACACACACACAGAGTGAACTATAAGGGGATTGAGAGGAAGATTCAGACAAAGAGCAAGGAGAAATGGATACATGCATAAAGGAATAGATTAATGAATGATTGAATATGGACATAGGTGTTCTCTCTCTCTCTCTCTCTCTCTCTCTCTCTCTCTCTCTCTCTCTCTCTCTCTCTCTCTATCTATCTATCTATAAATCTATCTAACTATCTATCTCTCCCCCCCCCTCTCTCTCTCTCTCTCTCTCTCTCTCTCTCTCTCTCTCTCTCTCTCTCTCTCTCTCTCTCTCTCTCTCTCTCTCTCTCTCTCTCTCTCTCTCTCTCTCTCTCTCCCTCTCTCTTTCTTTCTCTCTCTCTCTCTCCCCTCTCTCTCTATCTCTCACTCTCTCTTTCT
>NW_028234432.1:15577198-15579698 GCF_977035675.1 Penaeus japonicus | reverse complement strand
TTTCATTAACTGCTAAATCTTCTTCCGTTGTATCACTCCAACTCTTACTTGGTCTTCCCCTGCTGCCATTAACTTTGTAATCCATTGCTTATCTTATTTCCTCTCATGATATATCTTGCTTCTCTCATCTTTTCCAAATCTGTTCACAGCTCCTAGCCTTTACCTGATTTCAGCAACTTTTTTCCATCAAAGTAACTTATAAAATAATTGAACATCTTCATCTCTATTCTCGGTTTAACTTTAACTATATCATCAGTAAGGTCTGAAAACAATTTTGCAGGATGAATAGTCTGATAAATATTCAGGTGTATAAAAATAGCAGTCATTTAAAGAACTTGAGTATACTATATTGAAATTAAGGTATAAAACTTTTTTCTTGGGATTGTACTTTGAATATTGAGAGAGAAGGGATAGAAAGAGGGTTAAATCAAAAGTTGTAGAAAAAAGGGTTAAACAGAAAACTAAAGAGAGAGAGAGAGAGAGAGAGAGAGAGAGAGAGAGAGAGAGAGAGAGAGAGAGAGAGAGAGAGAGAGAGAGAGAGAGAGAGAGAGAGAGAGAGAGAGAGAGAGAGAGAGAGAGAGAAGAATTAAGTAAAATCACTGTTAAGATGCATGTTAAGATGCAAGATGCATCTTCATTAATCTGTGATTTTTTTGGCTACAGTGTAATACCAGTTGTTTGGTTCAACTGTATGAAGAAATAATTTTAGGTCTTCTTTTGTTAACCGGTAAAGAATGAGCAATTTTCTGTTCTAACATTCCATATGGGAAGGGCATATTCTAAGAAAAATAAGGTGTTACAAAATTGGCCAAACATGTATAAATTATTTTTCATTCTAATTTGTAACAATTCCCTTTACATTATGTCCTATCATCAACATTATCATGATTATTGCTACCATCATCATTTTCATTGAGAACATGTGAGAGTGTTGTGACCTTCCATGTGAAAGCTTATCTACTGATTACTAGGCATTCAAAGTGTAGGTTCGGCTAATTACTGTCATGGATGCTGGGTCTTAAGGGGCATGCACTTTTGCCATACCTGTTTCATATAATAGTTCCCCAGAATAGGAATTAAAACTGGAATGTCATCTGGATGGACCTTATGGACCTTAATGTACTTATTTATTATGAATTTATATGAAGTGTACCACCCTTCCAACATTGATCCAACATAGCCGTGATTTGCCAGCAACACTACACCACTCCAACACTTCAGTAATGATAATCAAATCTCCTGCTATTTTGAATTGAGCTCTACGAAGGAGTTGAATGTTCTCTAAGTCAACTGATGGACTATAGTCAGTCACTTTACTGACCCAGTAATAGACACCTGTACCCATAAGTTGCAGCAATTTTTTGGTCAGAATGGAGTTTTAAGTCACGTTAAATGCAGGAATGTCAGCCTCTTCCAGCATAACAATACGTTTTTGAAAGCTGTGGGTCAATTATCTGCATTTGGCAGTTACTGGTAAGCATTTCAACAGCAGATATATTCACTAAGGGCACTTATCATTTATAATTGTGAAACTGAATTCTGCAGTGAAAGAATTAAACTAAGGTGTGCTCTCTATGATACATTTTTCATAACATTTTTGATATGATGAATTTTGAACTTTAAATTACAAGTCATTGTTTGTGATACACCAAATATTTTCATGCATTCCATATTGATTTCATTGTATGCAAATATGTGATTTCAAGTGTTATTATTTTTTTGTGGTACTTATAAAGCTTTACTTTAACCCATTTAAAAATACACTGAGCAATATGCTAATTCTAGTCTTTGTAGAAGTTTGTCCAGTTTAAGAAATTATAGTTTTAATTAGATTATGAAATATTTTCTAGATTTTAAAAGTTACTCATTTGCAGATAAATTTTACTCATTTTAAAAATTGTATGAAATTTTTCATCGTGTGAAAGAGTAATATTTATGGAAAAATACAGGGTAGATATAGTTATGTGATTTAAAGTATTTCCAATTGCACAAATTTCAGACATGTTTGTATTTAGTTGAACATGCAATTGAATATTTCTGTTTCTCAGTGTGCATGTAGCACTCTTTGTCATTTGCACTAATAATTATATGAAAATATATGCTTATTTAAGGCACTATGATAGTGATATATGCTCTCAGGTTGACTATATTATGTAACTCCTGATACATAACAAATGGTGCATATGCTGACTATCTTTGTGCATTATTAATCCCTACAGGACAATGTACAGTAATTGTGGTGCTCAGCTGTGTGAGGTTGAAAAGAGAGCAAAAGTTAGTGTGCTTGCTGATTATCTCATTTGCTAATTGCAGAGTTTTGAGTCTTTTTTCTGTCCAGTGACCACACATAGCTCTGAAATTTTCCATTCTATTGGGGTTAAGGGGCACTGCCTTGCTTTAGGATAGGGTTTATCAGGGATGCCCTTGGCAAAGAACTCTCTAATTCTGACATCTGATAGCTGTGGATGATATTTATGTCATCAATGTTGTTATTGATCAT
>NW_028234432.1:15564698-15569698 GCF_977035675.1 Penaeus japonicus | reverse complement strand
AGACCTTAGTGCGGCATGATATGTTGGCCACTACATGACTTCCAGACGCACCACAGAGACTTTGTGGTGTCACAGTGCATTGTGTGCAGTTCAAGGGGCCAGTGGAGGCTCGTATTGGCGTGGGCAGCACGGTGCAGCGGTTGCCGGTGTAGCCGAACGAGCTATGCTTGCTGAGCCTTGACTACCTGACGCAGAGTAAGTCGTGTGTCGACCTTGGATGGAAGCCGGTGAGGACGCACGGTGATGATGTGTCCTTGCTTCCGGAGGTTGGCTGTGCAGAGATAGTTTCGGCTGAGCGACTGCACCTTGCCCCAGGACAAAGTCTAGGATCCGGTGTCAAGTGTCGAGAGAGATGCATGGAGTGGAAGGCATAGTGGAGCCCATTGAAAACCTGAAGCTGGCTGATGGCATAGCAGTCGGGCGGAGTCTTATTGGAGCCGGGGATGAGAATGTGGCAGACGCTGACCAAGATGAGGACGAGCATTTGGACGGTGAGGGCGATATGACAGAACCGCTGCCCACACCACTGCAACAACCCCGTCGAGAGCGAAGAAGACCGGGCTGGATGAAAGATTTTTATGATGTTTCTGAGAACTAATTACCATTACATTTTCTTTTGTTCTGAAAGAATTTTGTTTGTTTCTGAGGAATGATTTTCTTTATGTTTTCTGTTGTTTATTTCATGTTTAGGTATGTCAAGGCAGACGGGTCGTCTGCTTGATAGGGGGTAAAATGCTACGCCAGTGGGTCTTTGTCTCTGTGCGAAACATGTGTTAATAATAAAATGATGTAAGCTGGACAAACGTAACGCAACGCCTGGGCAAGAGGTGCGAAGGAACGAGGCCAGGAGAGACGCAGTTAGGTGCTGCTCCTGGGAAGACCTCTTGTGTGCCCCTTGTGACCTGATATACTTTGCGTTGCCCTATTATAATCTGTATTGTGCAGTGTGATATGCTAGTTTCCCCCCTGTATTGTGGCTATAGAAAAGTGTACGGGTAAATAACTAGTGTAAATAAAGGAAAGACTGTTATAGTGTGTTTATTTTGTGCCCTGCCTCGCCATGTGGCGTTTCCCCTTGTGGTGTTCTGGGACGCTGTGGTGTTCGGTGCCTCTTGGAGCTGTTCTGTGTTCACGACCCTGTGGTTAGCATGCTGTCTGCCTAGCCTGCCTCGTGTTGGAGGCAGATAGACGAGGTGACCGGCATAACAATATATATATATGCAATAAATATATACATATATATACATATATATATACATACATAGATATATATATATATTGTTTGTGTGTATGTGTGTATTTTTGTAAATAAATATAGATAAATAGATATAAATGCGCACCCGTGTACAGACACACATACTGTATATACACACATGTATAGTGTGTTTACTCAGGATTGGATTTGTCAGGGGGCAATTGCCCCCGAGCCCCCTTCTGGATCGGACTCTCATATTAAGAAGTTCTTTTATAGAAAAAAATAGTTATATAGCTGGTATTACTCTCTTGGCACTGGCAAGAAAAGAAAGCTTTGAATTGCACCCATCAACGGTCTCTACCAAGCTCCAACTTCGGAGAGCGAAGACACACAGCAAGATCTCGACCTCCGGCTATAAGTCTCCTTAATCTTCTCTATCTCTTCATGTTTTTTTGTTTTTGTTTTTCATTAGGAATGCCTTTCGTCCTCCCACAAAATTGCAATACTTCTGTTAGAGTGAGTGTAAACAACTAATGGACTCATATATGCTCTATACTATAATTTTAGTCAATTACAATATTGAGAAGACTTGTCAGATGGTTAATTGAAGCCTCATGATATAGTAAAACGCAAAATAAAACTTGGTTAATACAAAAGAGACTCTAGTGTCAAAGAGTGAATGAAAGAAAGCGAGTAAGCCTTAGATATTTCGCATGATGCTCCCTCCCTCTGGAAAAAATAACTTTTGTGCCGAGCAGCTGGCACTTCTGCCCATCTTGTGGTCAAAACAAGATAATGGAACCGTAGTGTCTTTTCCACTTACGTCTACAAATTATAGTATTTCCCCCGTTCTCTCTCTCTCTCTGTCACTCTCTCTCTCTCTCTCCCTCTCTCTCCCCCCCCCCTCTCTCTCTCTCTCTCTCTCTCTCTCTCTCTCTCTCTCTCTCTCTCTCTCTCTCTCTCTCTATCTCTCTCTCTGAAAGACTGAATGTTCTATGGCTACTGGGTGTCGAGAGCAGTATCCTCAAGATGATGCAGTCTGATGAGTCAGTCAAAAGTTTTTCATATGCTAATTGTAGAAAAAAATGTAGATATTGTAAGTGGCATAAATGTGATGCATAATTTGCTAGCCTCAGTTACCTACGAAATGTGTGATTTGTGAGTTGGTGATTTACAGCAAGCTGGAAAGATTAAACAGGAATTTTAATTATCCCAGTCTAATGACTTCAAAAGTGTATTAGCTGCTATTACCTTGCTCTAATACATTGATGTGATTTTTTATTGATTGTTATTCATTTCAAAATTTTGTTGCTTTGTACAGCAGAAGAAATAAAGCAGTGACGTGTATAGTTCATATACATATAGACACCTAACCCTTTATACTTTATATGATCAACAGCATTTCATATCACTATGGCATATATTACAAACTGAAAATTGTTGTAAAATGAATTCTTATATGTCTGAATCCGATCCTATGTATGCTTATCTTTATCCATCCGTCGAACCACCCTAATATATATCTTAACAGTTACCACTCATCAGTATGACGTGTGTATACGGAGTTATATGTTGTGCATGCCTATGTTTATTCTTGCATCAATTCGCGTGTTTATTTCCTGTAAATATTGGTTCACGATGCGCGTTGGCTATCTATCGTTCGACACGAATTTCCCGCCAAAACCAATGGCTTTCGCAAATATCTTCAGATTATCCTTTTAAATACCCAGTTTTTGCAAACAATTTTTCGATATGACGAGTCTGCTGTCTGCATTGTTATCGAATATGTAGTGTTAATATATTTCATATGAATGTGCCTTTGGTCTTTGACATGTGCCTATTTTGGATTTTTTCTTTAGCAAATCGTGTTGGATAAGTAGTTTTGGAAAACATTGTTGTAGGAAATAAGGACACGGCGCTTGATATTTTCTAACCCATTCGTGCTTAAGTTATTATTGATTTTGAAATTCAAAAAATCAAGATAGATAGAGTGAAAATGAAGACAAGAGACCATTTTTTAAGAAAACAGCTTATTTCCCAAATAAAATAGGGTATTCAAACTCTAATATGTGCACACACACGCGCGCGCGCGAGCGTGCGCACACACAAACACACGTACATACACACACACACACACACACACACACACACACATATATATATATATATATATATATATATATATATATATATATATATATTAGAGATATACGTGTACATATATATATATATATATATATATATATTATAAAATATATGTATATATAATATATATTATATATATATACATATATATATATATATATATATATATATATATATATATATAAATGTGTATATATACATATACATATATACATTTACATAATATATATATATAATATATATATATTATATATATATATATTATATATATATATATATATATATATATATATATATATATATATATATATATGTGTGTGTGTGTGTGTGTGTGTGTGTGTGCGTGTGTGTGTGTACATCAATATGATATTTTCTTCCTCACTCCTTACCTCATTAATAGTTAGAGATGTCATATAATTCGTTGTTCAAGTCTCATAAAGACTGAAAGAACCATGAGCCTCTCGATCTTTGAGCTCATACAGCGACTACGCAAGGCTTTACAAAGCCTATATGAACAGCAGTAATTAAGGAGTCTTCTTGGATGGCTTTTCAAGATGCCAAGTAACCTGTAACTGTCACTATGTTGGATTACTATGTGATTACTGTAGCGCGTCAGTTTTTCCTGACTGAGGAAAAGGTAGTTAAGGTCTCAACAAGATATTTCGAGTAGTCTAGAACTGTAGATTATCATGTGCTACAGTGTTACTCTGAACTGGTACTTTTTATACAAACTTTTCTCCTCCAGTGGTTCTATGTGCACCTCTATATGGGCCTCCTATGCTTGTAGTTCCACTCTTTCAATGCAGAACATGCTCGTCTCGTTGACCTCTACCTCTAAGTTAACTGCATATAAATGCCCTCAATTCCTCGAATTCTTGCATCCCTTCGTCAGAGGGCCCTGAAGTGTCCGCTATTGTGGATTTTTGTTGGTGTTAGCATTAGTTTAATGCCGCGGTCACGGTCATTTTTTCACCAGCAATTCCCCGATGAAGAGCGAACTTTCCTTGGATGTGGATACAATGTTAAGAATTTCGATGCACGCCGACTGGTTTCAAACGCATTTCTGGAAGGCCTTGCGCTGAAAACATAAGATGAGGCATTTTAATTCTGTATAAGTTAGTGCTAATTATGAAGTAGTTTTGAATTTTCCTTATAAATCATTCCTAACTTTACAACTTATTATTCATGCTCATCATCTTTACAAAACTGAAAAGTGTAACTGCGAGCAGACGTAACTTTCCCCGCGTGACCGTGACCTTAAGTCAACAGGTTTTCTTAAGAGTTACTTGATCTTAAATCAAAGTTCATAGAGGATTCTTTGTATTAATAGTTAGGATTTTTAAAAACTGATCTCTTCAAAGGTTCATCAATGTCTGTTTCTAAAACCCTCTCAGGCACATTCCGGCAGAGGTAAAGAGACGTGTCATGCTGAAGGTCCTTGTTTTCCCGAGATCTCGCATGATATGAAGGACCTCCGAAATGGGATGTTCAAGGGTTAGGTGCTCTTGATTTCTCTTCTCTAAGAAGTTCGACCTTGGTAGCAGATTTTCTGGACTCATTTCCATTTCTCTTCTCTATAAGATGTCTGTTTCTCTGAGGTAGCTCGAGACTTTATCTTGCGCATGAAATCTTCAGTTCAATCAGTGATGCTGAAATTCGA
>NW_028234432.1:15512198-15514698 GCF_977035675.1 Penaeus japonicus | reverse complement strand
TATATATATATATATATATATATATATATTATATATATATATATATATATATATAAAAGGAGACAGAGAGACAGAGAGAGAGAGAGGAGAGAGAGAGAGAGAGAGAGAGAGAGAGAGAGAGAGAGAGAGAGAGAGAGAGAGAGAGAGAGAGAGACAGACAGACAGACAGACAGACAGACAGAGAGAGAGAGACAGACAGACAGACAGACAGAGAGACGACAAGACAGACAAAAGGCAGACGCGAGAGGAAGCAAGAGGGAGACGGGATGAAGGGGGGGTTTCTACTTCCCGCTTTGGCTGTCAGAGCACAATGGCTGTTAAAGATCCGAACCAAAGAGCATTCGGTAAGCTAATTACAGCCCTCGACCGTTAAAAGCGTGTCTGTTTTTTCAGACAACATTAGAAATTCACTCGAGAAAATTCCGATAAATCTGAGTTACAACGAATGTAATTTATTACCATAATAATATGTAATTTTTTGACATCTTGTGGTATTAGCATGTGAAGTTTTATATATGATATGTTATGCACTGAAGTTATTTGTTATTGTTAGATTTTGTGAGATAAATGTAGACGTGATGTGAGAGAATTATATCAATATTTTATGTAAAAAATGTACTTTTTGGGATTTTGCAACGGCCTAAAGCCTAAATCGTCTAGAAAGTGAAACTGAATCATCGTCCGTACAACCTGCAAATTACCTATATCCGTACATTATATATTTCTGAGACAATGGTAAACGCATAGTATTCATAATTCTGTTTTTTTCCATCGAGCTGAATGAGTGTTTAAATTCACCTTTAGTTTCTTTTAAAGATAAAAAATAAACACCTATGAGAATTACTTAAATTACAAAAGAAAAAGTCGCTGTCATTCCTAAAAAAAAAACGTACATTCACCCCTTCAAACCCTCTCGCGCTCCTAAAGACGACGTCGTAATATGCCCATCCAAACAAAAGAGGCACCAAGTTATCGTAAGCATCAGCGGGGCACAAGACAGCATTTGCCACAGACCACTGTTGTCAAAACTACACCTAGAAGGAGCCCCTGGAGGTCCATATGCTTTAGCCCGCGACTATCTGAAAATAGAATCTTGTCAGTTGCCATCAGCGGTCAGCAAGCCGGACATTATCATACTAATGCATCATTGCTCCTTCTCGGGGCCTATTCGTTTACACTCGCTTTTTTTGCATTAACGATCCCTCCCTGCGTACAATATCGGCGTTTACATCTGCTAATGACAACTATTCTTTAACGTTACATGTGACAAGACGATCGAAGAAAACTGTACACCAAGCCATTCGGTATTTTAAAGCACGTCGAACTGTCTAATATTTTTAACAATGTTTGAACAGGTTACCCTTCCAGCCACGATTCTCTCCTGACCCTGAGAGTCTAATGCTCATATTCGCCCTGTCCCTGCATGTTCCTTTCCTCCCACGTAGTCTAGGAAAGCGAGGGAAAGAAAGACTTGTGCGTGAGGTATCCATCACTGGAGAGGCCAGCGAGAATCTCATCACCACTCTGAGATTCACAAGTGAAACATTCGTCATAAGGGAAAAAAGATTCATCATCGGAGAAAGATTTGCCATCATAATCAATATGAGACTCATGAAAAGGTAGAGAGAATATCTCGTCATCGCCGAAGCTCAAGACCTTCACGAGACCCATGACACATCACCAGCACGAGCCTTGTCCCAGGTAAGCGACACTCGCTATGGAACATCCACTTGAACGTCGCTGGGATGTGGCGACACAAAGTCTGAAACACAAAGTTCAAAAGCAGTTTGTGCCACACCTGCAGGGGACACGACTTCCGGCCCGACGCTCGCCATGCAGAAGAAACAACGCGATTCAGCCGCGTTTTCGCAAGGGCCGCCACGACCCCCGTCGACGCGTGGAATGCCGAGCGTCGTGTTTGAAAGAGTGTGTAAGCTGAGGATCTCTCTCGAGAACGCGCTGACTGCGGGTGCGATTCCCAGCGATCCCTGATCTATAGATGGATGTGCAGCCTTTTGTTAGATTTCGATTTGACTCGTTTTACTGCTGATGATGTTTACATTCGGTTTACAACAGGGGTGAAATGATGTATCTATTTCAAGTGTGGATAAGTGGAGGGGTTGGCTTGGTTAACGGACCCCTTGACACACCTCTTAGCGAGAAAGAGAGATAAAGAAAGAGGAGGGAGGCGGGAGGGACACACACACACACACACACACACACACACACACACACACACACACACACAGGCACACACACACACACACACACACACACACACACACACACACACACACACACACACACACACACGCGCACGCACGCACTCACACACACACATACATAGAGAAAGAGTGAGAGAGAGAGAGAGAGAGAGAGAGAGAGAGAGAGAGAGAGAGAGAGAGAGAGAGAGAGAGAGAGAGAGAGAGAGAGAGTGGGGGGGAGGGGGGGGATTCAACACACGAAACAAAGGACGGCGGCCGAGCGCACAAACCCGACC
>NW_028234432.1:15497198-15507198 GCF_977035675.1 Penaeus japonicus | reverse complement strand
CGCGCGCGCTTGTGTGGCTGTGTGTCTTTCTTCTTGTTCTCTCTATTGCTATCATTTGCTCACATTTGAGTTAAAGATATTGGGTTGTCGTTCAATAAAGGTGTGTAGGGTTCGAGTCTGTGGTTCCTCGGGGCTTCATTTAAAGTGCCATCTAAAGTTTCGGTCTCAGAAGCACTACAATAGCAGTAATGACCCTGGGTGTGACGTCACCAGGCCAACGCACCAATGGCGGCTTGGCTCCTCGCGATGACGACACCATTCAATAGTACCTCATAAGGACCACAATGGCCAAGTTCCCACCTTCCGAAGACGAAATCACGAGACCAAGGAAGACGGTAGCGTCATGAAAATGATATCGTTGCTATGGCAAAACCAAGGCGGTGATGGGAACATTCACGTGTGGAATGACGCGTTGAATAAATTTAACTGTCCAAAGTAATGGCTTTATTATCACATGAGGTTTCCCTAGTAACAGAATTGTCATCACATCATTACAAATGTAGTAGTACTAGCAATGCCATAGGTGCAGTAATGATTTTACCGTGACTACATCAGCGCAGCCTCAAAATCAATTACTTAAAGCCTAATTATGATAAACCCACCACCATTACGCGGAACATGAACATTAAAATTTAATATTACGTTCCCTGACATATGATGATCTGAATTTCGGGACATTAAAGATACATCCTCTTTCAAAACAACAGCAAATTGACGTGATCTTCCTCTTCTTGTACATACATTCTTTAATTTGGAAACTACTTAATACCATTACAAATATTCTTCCTTGAGTAACGCTGTTTCATACTCCAGTTGAAGCACGTAAGACTAAGCAAACTTCACCGACGTTGGGAACCGACCGCTCTCTCACTAAACTTGATCGTGTTCCTAAGAGCAAAGAAGGAAGCTCTCTGGTTTCTTCTTTGACACTGCGGTCTCTGAGAAACGCCTGGAGTTCCCTGGTGACGTCACGGGCAGCACACGCGTACATCACCGCGGCCGGAGTGTTATTATGTGCCGCCACTCCGACATTATCTCCCCGTTACGTCACCGATAAGTAGTGACGTCATTGCCACGTCACGAGCACGTCATCATCGCACCGTTATGGCACCCTGCATCTCGACGACCTTGTATGAGTTCGCTCAGACCTCTCTCCTTGACCCCCACTGCATGTCAGCGGTGTGAGTGATTACACCGATAAGAAGGAAGACTGAATTATTAAACGGCAGTCACTGATACCAACGCAAACCGCGCCACGCTCGTATATGACAACCACGGAACTCGATCACTCCTGAATCCTTGCTGTGTGACGTCACACGCCATCACGCCACAATCGGACCATCACGTCACAACCAAAACCCTCGTGACAACAATCAAACCATGAGGTCAAAGTCAAGTCATAAGTCACATTATAAGAGAACTATCAACAAAATATGCAGTATCATCAGATCTTGACTCTGCTAGGCTACACTGGCACCTTCAGTCGCGTTCACTGCATCGTGATGTTTGTCAACATACTTTGTACACTGCCAAACTGAGCTACATTTCCCATTCATAATAACTATTCTGTATTTCAATGAAAGGCAATACATTGTGTAGCCCATGAAAAGAAGAAGGATAAAAATATAATTTAATATGATAAATGAATGCAAATGTAGTCGAAATGCTGGCCTTTTTACATCTAATTATTCATAAGCTGACGAATTGCACCAGTTTATCGAGCTGTTATCGGGAAGTTCCGGGCCCTAGTATCTATCTCTTTGCAGTGATACGTCCGCTGTCACCCAAGATAACTTATCTTGGTACTAGTTTGACGAGACCAGTACTGACACATTTGTGTTTACTAATCTTATTGTTAATGGAATAATGACCCCCATTTTGATAAGATTCCATGGGTAATTTGGCAAGCATTAGATTATCAGTTGTTACCAAAGCATCGTTGGTAGAATAAGGAATCATTACCTATACAACTTATTTTTGTTAGAAATTAGCGCGACTAGCATTGTTGCAAATGTGATGCAATCCCGTCTCTCCGCACGAACACCCTTACAAATAAGAATAAGAGTCAGCGTCAAAATGCACTGCGATACATGAAACACTATACAAAACAACCCACAGATACACATCAGGCGTCAAGTGACACCCCCAACAGCTCTTGACGTTGAAGTGTGATGCATAAGCGACCGTCACAAGAACTACTGACGCTCTAACGATCACATTGCTGGCCGTTGACAGGAGTCGTAACGACCTACAATTCCTCCTCATAGACTAACGCTCAGTCATGCCGTGCCCCCTGTCAACACCTGTGCCAATCGGATAATCACTCTTTCACAATCTGCACTCCCTCGCACCTCCTTCGTCACCGATAAAATTTCTAGGACAGCCCGAGATGATGGTGACAGCCTCGCCCACAGGCCATCGATTATCACTTGCCTCGTTCTCATTCCTGCGAATGGAAGATTTGGTTGGTCGTTTTTTCTGTTCTTTTCTTTTCTGCCTTGAAGATCAAGCTTATGAGTGATAAGCATTGTCATATAGTGCAATGACTCGGTGAAACTTTTACTAATACGGACTTGTTATTAACCTATGGATATGTTGATACATGGTGCATATATATATATATATATATATATATATATATATATATATATATATATATATATATATGTGTGTGTGTGTGTGTGTGTGTGTGTGTGTGTGTATGTATGTATGTATGTATGTATGTATGTATGTATGTATGTATGTATGTATGTATGTATGTATGTATGTATGTGTGTGTGTGTGTGTGTGTGTGTGTGTGTGTGTGTATACATACATACATACATATATATATATATATATATATATATATATATATATATATATACACATATATATACACACATACACACACACACACACACACACACGTTATCTTGACATCTTGCAACATCCATTTATGGTTGTTATGCCATCAGTTATTAATGAATGGTAGTCGGTGGTACAATATTATGGTTTTGTGTGAGAAACAACCGATTCAAATGTAAACCAAAATACTCCTCCAGATGTACATATGACCCATATCAAAACCACACGACATATATATTTATATCTATTGTTAGCGCATTCATCTCCATGTGCTTACGTATTTGTTGCGACAGGAATATCGCTTAATCTGTCACATAAAACATCCAAGAAGCTGGGTACCCTGTGGGCCTCTTCACTCAGCAGAGCACGTCACCCGAGGCACTCACTACCCAGTGGGCCTCAACACCTACGTATGCCTCATAATACTCTCGAGCGCTTTAACCTGTGGGCGTTAACACCATCCGGTGGAACACCCTAATCTAGCCCCTATCACTCTCCCAGCCCCTCGCCACCCCTGTGGATCTCATCACTCTCCTGGAGCCAATAATCAAGACTTCTAATAAACTGCTTTTGGGCTGTAGCACATAGTCTTTCCCGTAAATCCAACCTAGTTTCTGACAGAGGTGTGTATTCATGCAATGGATGCCAAAAGGCTAAACTTGTTAGCCCTAGGTTAGTAGCAAGCAAAGTTCAACACAGGCGTCATGAAACTTGGCAAGCTATCATAAGAAACCCATTGCGTGCTTTCGTGGTGCGACATTAACTACACACCCTTGAAGGAGTAATAATAGACGAGATCACAAGCCACGCGCGCGCCCCGCTGTCAGATGAGAAGATGGTGTAAATGAGTGAACATTGACCCAATTAACTCCTCGGGCCAGTTAACACAGCCTGCATTAACATAATTAGCAAAACATGTTCCTCGGCTGGGTGCTACGTCTTGTTGGCATATCGTTCCCACGTGCACCTCATCTCCTGCGTTGTGCAGTGACGTCATAAATACGTCATTGACCCATTGACAGCTTGTCGGGCGCGTCGACCAATCACGAGTCACTCGTCTCCACATCAAAGAAAACGGAGCGGCTGCTTAAATACAGCCGATTTTGGCCATTGTTTTAATAGATGCACCTATTGATATAATTAATATACTTTAATGCATCGAGACAACACCTCGGGCTCAAAAGCGAAGAGGTAACGCACAGAATCTCCAAGCGCAGAGTGTTAAGTGGCGAATCGCAGGCGTGTTTAGAGCGAAGATAATTTTTTGTGTCTCGCCCGAAGCCCGGGGTGTGCGCGGCAGCCATTTTGTAATGTCTCTGCTCTTTGTTGTGTGTGAGTGATGTCGTGACATTTTTGTGATTTATCGCGGATACACTCAGTCTAGCAGTGATAATTGTTGACTACAAGCAATTAGATATTACAGCGATTGTGTTAGAAATCTAAGGATGTGGTGGATTGAATATTAAGGTGGAAAAATAGAGGAAGAAGTGCAGGTGCTTGCATCGCATCACTTTGGACGGGTAAGCTTGGTGGATCCTGGTTGGTTGGGCTTATTTTAAGGCTCAGTTTGGTTCGTCGGTGGTACTCTATGTTGATTATATACACCGACATGAGTAAATTTATCAATCTGATGGATTGGTGTGCATATAGAATTTAAATATCTGCTTCAAAATAGGACATGATGACGAGGGAGGTACAAAGTGTTGTGAAAAATGGCGTCGCGCTGTGGTGTTTTCAGTGTATTTCTTTAAGGCGCGTCAGTGTTTGCTAGTGAACGGCGTCGCCCAGATGTAATGATTCATTTTAGATATGTATTTGATATATTTATGTGTGTATTTCGGTTGTAAAGTGAAATTATAGTTGAGGGAGTGTTCGTGGACTCATTCCATGTGATTTTAAGATCCAAGGAAAATTACAAAAGCTCCAAGGAAGATCACTAAAGCTTCAGAATGAAGCGCTAAAAGTACATGCTACTTTATTATGATTTTAAATAAACGGAAATCCGCTTGTGAGGACATTTGCCTCATCGATTTGAAGCCAAACTTGGCTTGTGTCGGCCAACAGTTGGCGGCGGCCAGGGTTCGCGCGCGCACTGTTGGCGGGCTTTCGTTTATTATCACTCATTTCTCTCTCGTCTGGAGGAGCTTGTCAGGTCCGTTTCGACTCGGATTATGGAGGGAACGACAAGGGGAGAATGTCGTTGATTTGCTCCCATATGCAACGCGGAGTCACAGGCAA
Organism: Penaeus japonicus; assembly: GCF_977035675.1. NCBI lineage: Eukaryota > Metazoa > Arthropoda > Malacostraca > Decapoda > Penaeidae > Penaeus > Penaeus japonicus. Next base: position 15,502,113 of record NW_028234432.1, on the reverse strand, counting down.
GAGGAAATGCATACGGACGCGAAACATTGTTGGAGGCGACGCGAAGCATTCTGGAAAGGAGATGCCAGAGCTCTCCTGGCCGAACAGACGCAATAAACGCGGATATTTCTCTCTCTCTTTGATTTCCGTTTGACAAGAATTGTTTTATCCTTTTTCGGGCCCGGGGGTCGGAGGCGTAGCCCCGTTCTCTCACTCCGAGAGAGAACGAGGCCTGTCGAGCTGACGGAGGCGACGAAGGCCGAATTAAAGGAGGAACTGACACCCGGCGAAATTTGGGTTCCTGAGGGTTCGTTTGGCGCGAAATTCAAGTCATCTGTCCGGGCCAGGTTCACTCACATCTCCCACCTTTCTTTCCTAACGTCCCACGGCGCGTTTCGTCCACGGGTTAAAGCTATCGAAGAGGGAGAAAGAGAAAGAGAGGAAGGAAGAGTGGAGTGTCAGTGCGTTTGGAGTTCGCGTCGAGGAACAAGCATTGGCGGCGTATCGTGTGCGCGCTTGTGAGTGTGTTGGTTTGTGTGTCTTTGCGAGTGTGACACAACGACTTGACACGGCGTTAGTGTGTGCTTGCTGGAGGGACACCATAAAACATTCACGGGCATATATCGATTTTAATGGCGTTGGCAGATTTGAAATATCGTTGTGTGAGTGGGAGGGAGAGAGACAGCGAAGGGGCATATTGATTTCTAATTTGTGTAGGCCGTGTTGGGAGAACCCAGTGAACATTGCTCGTGTCGCGGTTTGCAATTGCAAGGGATGCATAAAACGTACAGGCAAAGAGGCTTCGCTCGCCCTGACTAACACACCCACTTTAAAAACGGTGAAGGTGAAGCAGTGGTCCGCGATTACACAGCGCGCAAAACAAATCAGTGATCCCCGTGTAGATTCTAGAACGTTCATTTGTGATACACGCATGCAGTGTTATTTTTTCGATTGTTTGTTCAGTGCAAGGCTCTGTAGCGGTGCCCAGTGACGTCATCCCGTAGCAACAGGGGAGCTTCGTGTGTGTGTTTGTGTGCGAGATACCAGTGATACGAGAGAACGTTTTTGTGGTGGCAAAGTGATGCTCGTGTGAACGCCGCCGCGGCTCAAGAAGGGATACCTCGCCAGGATAACCAGACTGCATTCGAACTGGTATCAGTTGCAAGAAATGCCATACCACAAACACCAGGGTAAGGCTTTTACAACATGACACGAGCTTGGGGCAAAGTTTGGCAGATGGCTCGTGTTACCAGGTGTCGCTACCTGAGGGAAGACTCTCTGTAGCCTTTTGCTTTACCAACTGTCTGTAGCTGGACTCCAGCTGCCCCGACCCGCCTCAATCTTTTGCCCTCGCACCGGGGAGCCAACACTCCACAAACAGTAATGCACGTGTGCGGGCAAGATTGGGGGACGAGTGTGTGCATGTAGATGTGCGTTTTACAATGGATCATTTTGTGTGTGTGTGTGTGTGTGTGTGTGTGTGTGTGTGTGTGTGTGTATGTGTATGTGTATGTGTATGTGTATGTGTGTGTGTGTGTGTGTGTGTGTGTGTGTGTGTGTGTGTGTGTGTGTGTGTGTGTGTGTGTGTGTGTGTGTGTGTGTGTGTGTGTGTGTGTGTGTGTGTGTGTGTGTGTGTGTGAGATTGGGTTGTGAGTGATTGTTATTGCTATTTTGTTTATGTGTTATTGTATGTATGTGTGTTATTGTACGTATGTGTGTTATTGTGTGTATGTGTGTTATTGTGTGTGTGTGTTATTATGTGTGTTAATATGTTGGTGGGTGTTATTGTCTGTATACGTGTTATTATGTATGTGCGTATGTGCTATTGTGTATGTGTGTACGTGTTTTACTGTGTGTGTTATTGTGTGTATGTGTTATTGTGTGTTATTGTGTGTTTGTGTGTTTGTGTGTTTGTGTGTTTGTGTGTTTGTGTGTGTGTGTGTGTGTGTGTGTGTGTGTGTGTGTGTGTGTGTGTGTGTTTGTTTGTTTGTTTGTTTGTTTGTTTGTTTGTTTGTTTTTGTTTATGTGTGTGTATATATGTATGTGTGTGTTTAAGAAGGCGGAGAGAGACAGACAGTTTGAAAGAGCTTAAAAGATAGAGTGGGAGGTGTATTGTTTTGTAAATAACTGTAATTATAATGTCAACGTATGTTGCATCCAGTACAACGTTGTAACAGTATAGCCATAACTCTTCATTTTAACGTGGATGACATGGGAAATTAAATATGTATATTTAAGGACATCCAATTTCTTGGAAAATAAAACATGAATCAGGTATGATCCACAGACAACATACTTTCGGAGTGACATCATCAGTAGTGTGTGAACAAGCGGGTTTCTAAGTTTTAACTTTGCTATCAGGCCTCTTCACTTCTAGTGATTACCGTTACGGAAGTAAAAGGAAAAGATAAAACATGACGTATTTACCAACTAGCACTTCCGGTGCTGGCTTATTGCGCGCAAAGCGAAACGCTCGAACACAGCGGGAGAGAGGAACCATGCCGGGACGTCCACGCTTTCGGACGCGGCTGGGTCACGTGACTTGGGTGCTCTCAGAGTTTCAGTAGTTCTTATTTTCGCGGGAACTCTGACTAAGTGTTCGAACAATTTTGTAGGGATTTTAAAAATAAGTTTATTGTGTTGGATTTCTGTCTTTGGGATACTTTGTCAGATCTTTTCTCCGGGGAACTTCTGGATAAATGGTTATGGATAGATTTTTGAGTGTAGTTATTGTTGTGGCCGAGTTCAAGTTTGTCGAATATGAAGCGAATACGAATTCTCTGGTTTGTTTACCAACAGGACCAGGAGGAGAGGAGTACTTGACTAAATATATCCTTGGCCTCGAGTTAGCTTTATGGAATTGAGCTTTAGATACGATGACAGTGAACGTGCATGTAGTTTTCCAGGTACAAAGAGGAAATTGAATTATGTGAAGGCAACCGTGTCGTGAAAGTGACTTACGGTTGGCTGTCAGATCAGAAAGTTCCGCGCCATGATGGGAGGACTGGGATGTTGGAAATTGTTATTACCACTTTGTGGAGAATCCGATATAATTTAATGGCTGTTAGGATATGTTAGTGGAGAGAGATATAGGAAAGAAGAATTTCTAAATGGTGTTTTTTGTTATTATATCTCATTGTTGTTATTGTAATGTTTGTTATGCTGTTGTCACTGATGATAGGTTTAATCGTTTTATGTTTATAGGCCTTTATTAGCATAAGTTTAGCTTGCACCATATTTCATAAGTATTATATGATAGGTCATTGGATATTATTTATCTCTTGGTACTGGAAAAAAATGTAAGTTCTAAATCTTAACCCTTAATCATTTGATACTGTTTTTGATAACTGCCCAATGAAACAAAATATGTAATTTATTCTTTAACATTTATCATGCATGATACAACAACTGTCAACTTGTTTTGTGTCATTTATCTTATCATGTTTGACCAAAGTATGCACTGTGAAATATGCCTCTGTCACTCACTGGACATGGCTTTTTCTGGTTGTATAAACTTGTCTATATAGATCTATCGCTTTGTCATGGCCATCCTTCTTTGGAAAGCAGCCCATGGGAGTGGTGCGCATTAGAGTAGGGCAGTGCATTGCGCATGATATTCTCAGCTATGTCTGGATTTGGTGTGTCATGTGATCGTATGCACAAGGCGGGTCACACTGAAGTTGCTGCAGGTATTTTTAGAGTGGCTGCTGAGGAACCACCGGCCGGAAAATTTGACGCTTTTCTATTGTCAGATTTTTTTTTATCTTTTCTATATTTTTTTAAGGAACCGTACAGTTGATATTGCTTTTGTTCAGTTTTAAGTTTATTAATTTTAGGCTAAAGGTATATCTTTTCAATGGTATAGCTCCATTTTTGTAAACATTTAATGAATAACAAGGCATTTTTTTCCATTATTTCTTATATATATATATACATTTTTGTAAATATATGATTAGAATTCCTGAATTTAGTTAGAGAGTCAGTTTATGAAATACAATATCACATATACATGGAATGAGTAAAGGGTTACTCAGTAGATAGTAGCTTTGTCCATGATCTCTCTAAAGTAGCCAACAGAAGCCAAAGGACCTCCAAGACTCCCAGACCAGGCAGTTAATTTTAGTCATTCCTTTTCCTGAAAGCTGAAGTTGTGTTCCCATTTTCTTGAGGTAATAAAAATAAGAGTTGTTCAGAAATGTGATATGATTATGAATAAATTCAAGTGCACTACTTGAAATGTTTACTAAAGTCATCTGGACGCTAATGTAAAATAAAGTCACTTCACTTGGTTTTAAATGACCTGACATTCCTTTAGTCTAGTTAGTGGAAATGAGTCCAGTTATTAGATGAGACTGCCATAGATTTGTAATAGTGCCCATACTTTATATTAGTTAGGCTGAAAGAAACTAGTGCACCTTTCTAAGATTCTGTTTGAGAAATTTGATATATCTTTTGGAATTGTCCCTTATTTTGACTTGGCTTTTTTGGGAAGGCTGAATCGTGAATTGAGGCACGTCCGATCATGTAGCACGGTGACTATTAATGTGTGCGACCTTACACTTTGGGGTTTGCAGCACAGGCTTTGCCAAGTGCGCATCATGCTCTCTCGTGATTGGTTCTTGGGCTGGGTGAGCAAGACCAATTAGATTCAGACGCAAGATGCCTTCAGTATTTGCCCTTGGAATTTAATTATTTATTACTAATTGTTTTTAGAATTTCCCTTAATAACACTTAATGCTGCTTCATCAAATATAACTGTCTATAAGATAGAGTGGATAAGTAGCATCATATTTAGATAAATTGTATTTTTTTAAGCCTTTGCTTCTAACTTTATAAAGAAATAGATTTGATAATGTTGAAAGACGAATATGTTGGGTAGCAAAAGAAAAAATAACAGTTTGCAATACTTATTAGATTTGATGCAACTACACAAAAC
>NW_028234432.1:15482198-15492198 GCF_977035675.1 Penaeus japonicus | reverse complement strand
GATTGGGGGGGAACTTGCTGTTTTATTTGTCATGATCTGCAAAGCCTGTTTCTTACTGGACTAATGCTTGTGGCGATGGTTTTATGGCTTTAATTATGATGTTCGTTTCCTAGTTATTGTATCTACTGCAAAGTCCTGTAGCAGACTTGCATGGCTCTAAACACAGTCCTTTGTATGGCATATTTGTTGTAGTATTTCATTTAATGACAATCTGCATTTTTTTTTCTTCAATGTGCTGTAGTTAGTTACTTTTTACAATGCGTTGTATTATACTTTCATTCATTCATTTCTGCATACAAACATGCTTTCATTTTGTGTGTCACTGTATGTATTCTTCACCTCTGCTGTTATAGCTACTCTTTATTTTCTGTGTGCTCTTTTCATTTGGCTTGTCCACGTAAACCATTTATACCCCACTCGCTTTCCCCTGCTGGGTTTAACTTCATTATTTGTTTTGAAGGGTGCAGTTTCCCTTGGCTCACTATTATTTCCTTTAGTATTTCCTTTCACAGATGCAGTACAACTTCATTTTCCTGAGTTGTACGGTTGACTTATTATATCATTAACTTTCATGACTTTATTTTCATGTGATTGAAGAAGAAAAAAATGCGTTCAGTGTAGTAAGCAAGGTTTTGCCTGGAAATCTGGTCGCCTCTGATTATGGCTTTCACCAGTTTAGTTCCTGAAAAATGGACGTCTTCCCACCAGTTATTCAGAGCACCATATTCTCCCACAGTTTCCCCCTCTCTCGACAATCCAGAATTCGCAATTTCTTGCGCTTCCAGTTTGTATTGGTGTGTTATCCCGATCTTTTTCTATCGTTCCAGTTTTTTTTCACTTTTATGCAGGCATGTGAGGCTTTATCCCCCTTAGTCTTAGGTTATTCAGATGCCCCTTTATGTTGTCATTATTTCTGTTGTCGACCAATTCCTCTTTTCACTTGTTATTTCTCTTCTTTTTGACAACTTTTTACGAAGTTCGTCTAATATATATTTTTCCGCCCTTCACTTCGTAAATTCATTAAGAAAAGGGACAATATTTTGCCTCGAAACGCTTAAAGTTTCTCATATTATTATGCTTACGATATAGACTTTCCTTTGTCGCTCGGGAGAGTTGCGTCACCCTCACTTTGCAGTGACATTGCCCCGGATTTTTAATTGTGGATATATTTTGATGAATAACGCCGTTGTTTCGCAAATCGAGGACTCCTTTTGCTAAGGAGAACCTGTTACGTTTGTTGAGGGCGAAGGGGCGGGCGAAGACGGGCCGGTGGAGTGTGTATCTTGTCTCATGTAAAGGCGAGGCGGCCCCATGAAAGGAGGTCGGTCGCCCATTCATCGAGCTGATGGATGACTCGCGGGCGGGTAGACGGACCAATTGACTCATTCAACAATTCACTGATTGACTGGAAGGCTGGCTGACCCGACTGATTGGTGGATAGAACCACTGTGTGGCCGACAGGCAAACGCACGCACACGTAAAGTAACTGTACATACTCATACGTCCATATTCACTCACTCTCGCTCTCGCACTCATTCACACATTCTCGCACTCGCACTCTTACACGCGCGCTCACATTCACTTTCTCACTCCCTCTTACGCCCACTCTCTCTTACGCCCACTCTCTCTTACGCCCACTCTCTCTTACGCCCACTCTCTCTGACACACTTTCTCGAGCTATCAGTTATTCACACAACACGCACTCACGCACGCACGCACTCACGCACGCACACTCACTCACTCACTCACTCACTCACTCACTCACTCACTCACTCACTCACTCACTCACTCACTCACTCACTCACTCACTCACTCACTCACTCACTCACTCACTCACTCTCGCACACACTCACTACACTTACACTTACACTCACATTCACACTCACACTCACACTCACACTCACACTCACACTCACACTCACACTCACACTCACACTCACACACACTCACACTTACACTCTCACACACACACACTCACTCACTCACTCACTCACTCACTCACTCACTCACTCACTCACTCACTCACTCACACTCACTCACTCACTCACTCACTCACACACTCACTCACTCACTCACTCACTCACTCACTCACTCACTCACTCACTCACTCACTCACTCACTCACTCACACACTCACTCACTCACTCTCGCACACACTCACACTCACACTCACTCTCACTCTCACTCACACTTACACTTACACTCTCTCTCACACACTCACTCACTCACTCACTCACTCACTCACTCACTCACTCACTCACTCACTCACTCACTCACTCACTCACTCACTCACTCACGCGAGTCTGGAAAGCGGTTGTAACAGGCTTGTAAGAGAAGGTGTCTCATGGGGTTGAGGAGTAGGGAGAGGGAGGGGGGGGGTCTGAGTTCAAGGTCACACGAGACTCGGAGCTTCTTGTAACTTGTTGGGAGTTGATGGTATAAAGAGAAAGAGAATGCCACGATAACATGTAAAGAGTAAAAAGGGAGAGGGAGAGAGAGAGAGAGAGAGAGAGAGAGAGAGAGAGAGAGAGAGAGAGAGAGAGAGAGAGAGAGAGAGAGAGAGAGAGAGAGAGCGAAGGCTGGCCGCGTGTGGATGGGAGGCAGGTGTGGAGACTAAGTGCGGGTGGCAGCTTGGGCGGGCGGAGGGAGGGAGGGAGGAAGGGAGGGAAGAGGTTTAGGAAGGAGGAAGGGGGATATCAGGGAGGGAGGGGGGAAGGAGGAAGGAAGGGAGGGAGGGAAGGAGGGAGGAAGGGAGGGAAGGAGGGAAGGAGGGAGGGAAGGAGGGAGGAAGGAAGGAAGGGAGGGAAGGAGGGAAGGAGGGAGGGGCGGGCGGGCGTGCAGCGGGAGGGAAGGGTGTTGATAAGATGAATGTCGAGGGGTTGGTGGGATGACGATTGAAATTGATGGGAGAAAAGGCTGTGTTGCGATTGAAATGACGGATGACCTCAGTAGGTGAGGAGGGAGGGGGAGGGGGAGGGAGGATGAGAGTATGGGAGGATGGGACAGTGGGTGGGTGGATGGATGGATGGATGGATGGAGGGTGGATGGATGTGTGGATGGAGGGTGGATGGATGGATGGATGGAGGGTGGATGGATGAATGGATGGATGGATGGTTGGTTGGATGGATGTATGGATGGTTAGTTGGTTGATGAATGGATGGATGGATGGATGGATGGGTAGGTGGGGAGAGAAAGAGAGAGAGAGGGAAGGAGGGGGGGAAGGATGGAAATAGGAAGAGAGAAAGAGAGGGAGAGGGAGAGGGAGAGGGAGAGAGAGAGAGAGGGGGGGAGACTGGCTTTGTATAAGTGTGTGGCGATGGATAGACGACGAGGCGTTGATCCGGACTCTTTAAGGTCGATTCAAGGTCGAAGGATAGGCTCAGCATCAAAGGACAGTGTGCTGGAGGGGGTCTGGAAGGGAGGGGCGGGCATAGGGGGGGGGCGTCGACTGGACTTGCAGCTCTGGGGGAACAAAGCCGGGCACAAGCTCCAACACGTGGTTCTTTGTTTACATGCGGAGTGTGCGGGCCAGCCGGGACCAGCCGAGGCCCTGCGCCGCCTGATGTAACATCCTGCCGCCCTCGCATCTCCTCCTTGGTTGGCCCCTCCTTCAACACGGCCACCCCTTTTTCCCTCCTACTCTTACAGCCGTAACACTTGAGCCTACGGTCACCGATACCTTTGAACATCTTTCAAAGGTGGCCTGGATTTTAACGCTTCCACTTCGGGCGAAATGATCTTCGTGTCTTTTCTCTTTGCAATGGCCATCAGCCAGCCACTCATGAACGGATGTGTCCCTTGTATAAATAGCCTGCGTTATTGTATCGTCTCCTGATGCTTGTGTGTGGGACGACGTCTGGTTACCTGCTGCTGCTGCTGCTGCTGGTCTTGTGCCCCGTGACCTTTTCCCGCGCATCTTCTTCCTGCTTGCCATTTCCTACCTGCTGCGTTATGAGTCGGGTGTGTGTGTGTGTGTGTGTGTGTGTGTGTGTGTGTGTGTGTGTGTGTGTGTGTGTGTGTGTGTGGTGTGTGTAGTGTATGTGTGTTGTGTGTGGTGTTTGTTGTGTGTGTGGGGTGTGTGTGGTATGTGCAGGGTGTGTGTTGTGTGTGTTGTGTGTGTGTGTGTGTGTGTGTGTGTGTGTGTGTGTGTGTGTGTGTGTGTGTGTGTGTGTGTGTGTCTGTATGTGTCTGTATGTCTGTCTTTGTTCGTTTGTAAGCTTGTGTGTGTATGTGTTTGTATGAGTGTGAGTGACAGAGATCGGCAGACAGACAGACAGACAGACAGACAGATAGACAGATAACACATCAAAAGGTAACACGTGCTTCCACTCACGACCGTGTGGTGCTTGGGTTACCATCTTGTCCCTGGTGTATTCACCTCTCCTTCTCGCGTCTTCCTCGCTTCCTTACCTCCTCCCCCTTCTTTCTCGCCCTCTCCCTCTCCCTCTCCCTCTCCCACCTCCTTACTCGCACATTAGATTAGTTTAGGGCCTCATGGCATGTAGCATGACAGATTACTTGCATTGCAGGCGTGGTACACCTCACACGTGACGCGTCGCATGTCAAGCCGTACATGCCATTATATTTATAAATTTGATAAGAATGGACAGATTGGACTCAGGCGAAGAACCTCGCTTCCGTTAAGTTCGAGAAATAATAGAAATTTGCGATGCACTGACGCAGTTGGGCGGCTGGCATGATGAGAGAGGAGAAGAATGGGAGGGGAGGAGGGGGAAAGGTGAGGGGTGAGGGACTGCTTGCACCGGTGTGGAACCAGGGCCAAGGTCGGCAACCCCCCTCCCCCACCTTTCCCCGCCTCCAAGCGTGCCCTTCAAGCGGCTCGTATCTCTCGCAGTGTTCTAACCTTGTGCTTGTCTTTCCAGGTTGATGCGGGCAATATCCTATACATTGAAAACAAGGGGATCGAGTCCTACGCGGACCCCAAGAACCCACCACAGCGCACAGGGCGTGTCAGTTCTCGCGTGCCCACGGCCACCTCGCGGGCGGCCGAAATGGTGGGCAAGGTTGTGCGGGCGGTGCAGGAGCTGGGCAGCGAGGGCAGCTCGCTCAAGGACATCGCTGCCCACCTCCAGTCCCAGGGGGCTCTGAACGACCCCGACGGTGCTAACCTCGTGCGCCACGCGACCAAGCGCGCCCTCCAGCGGGGGTTCCTGGCACAGAACGGCAAGCTCTACACGTTGGGCACCCTCACCAAGCACCGCAAGTCCACCGGGAGGCCCCCCGTCGCCAAAGCCCTGCACCTCGATGACGACGATGACGATGACATCGGGCTCGCGCTGCACGACCGCTCCCTTGAGGCCAACGCTCATCTCCAGGTGAGTACCCGAGCCGCGACGCTCTTCCTGTCCTTGCTTTTCATTACAGACTTTGTTTGCTCAGCGCAGGCAACTTTGCAGTGTCTTCGGACTAGGGAGCATCTAGCAGGGGAGAGACTGTCCAGATAACTGATACTGGATCTGGGTTGCGCTATCTTGTTCAGAATAACTGCCGCATTTACTAGCGGTGGTTCATTAACTTCATGTGACTGAGAGGTCTCGATCGCCCCTTGCGTTATTATTGATAGGAGTTCGGGTTGATATGGCCTACCATTTACAAAATAATTATATTGCTGTTAAAGTTAAATTTCTATACATTTTGTAGTAGGGGAAGGAAACCTGATCAAATTGTCGGAGCTAATTTTGCATGTTGCTGTTATCATGTTTATAATTTATTTCTCTAGAAAGTTTTTTAATACTTTGAAGAATGGCAAATGTTAGTTGGCAAAAAAGAAAAGAAAAAAAGAAGGGTTTGTACACGCGTTGTAAGAAATAGGGCTTATACTGTGAACAATTTTATTTACAAACTAATGTAAACGTTATTAATTAAAACATTCTGTTATTGCTATAGTCTTTTGGAAAAGGAAAAAGGATTAGTTCTCACAAATGTGTTTAGTTCACTTTTTGAGGTTGGGGCGCAAGGCAGGGCTCAGACTGACCACAGAAAGGTTGCACGTGCAGTAGGAGCGCGGGTCCCACGCGGCTGGTGATGACGCAACCCAAAGTCACGTGACCTGCTCTGGCGAAGCCCCGCACGTGTTGAAGGGACGCCTGTGTGAATGCGGTACTCAAGGTGCTGGGGGCGAGGCTGTCCATCGACGGCGTGTCTTGATTAGCGCGCTCTCCACAGCAAGACGAAGTGGATTGGACTGATGTGGAGTGGACTAACTGAGGATTGATGGTGAAGGAGAGAGAGGAAACGTTGGCGGGTGGGTAAGGGGGGGGATCGTAAACCTTTTATTGATTTTGATTATTTAGGTTTTCTACTTCAGGGTTTAAAGGCGGGGAAGGGGTGTGTTGCTGACCTTTGATTGGGGATTTTCTACATTCTTTATTTGTGCAGGTTTAATTCAGTGCTAGCCGGGATTGCCCATACAGACGTTGTGTAGAATCACCGTTATTTAGGGCTAGAGGATTATACTTTTAGGTCTTGTTTGAAACCTATTTCGAAGTAAGCAAGATAGAAAGTTCTTGTAGTGCTACAGTTGTATATTACAGCATTGGTAAAACCAAGAAACGTCTTGCGTTTTCGAGTTGGTTTCAGGTGACGGTGGTTGCGGAGGGGGGAGGAGGGAGGCTAGCAAGCGGACCAGCGTGGCGAGGCCGAGTCTCAGAGTAGAGGGGGCAGCTGCTGCTACATCCAGGTGTGGCAGGTGCGCTGTGTAGTCGAGAGAACCTCCCTCACCCCTCTACTGCTCCCCTGACCCTCTTCCTCCCCTCCTCTCCTCTCCTCTCCTCTCCTCTTCTCTCCTCCTCTCCCCTCCCCCTGCCGCTCTTGTTCTATCTGCGTTGCTCTCCTCGCGCTCTTATCTCGTTTCCGTTTTTTTCTCTTCGCTTGTACTTTGTGTTTCTTTCATGTCCTTCCTCTTTCACTTCTTTTATTTCATTCCAACTCATTGCTTTCACCTGTGCTTTTATATCTCCAGCCTCAAAAGTCTCAGTCTCTTAAGTCTCAGTCTCTTCGTTATCTTCCCGCCTTCTCATATTTATCATAGGGCCACGCCGTCGCGTACTTTTCTCAGCGCCACGCTTTGTGTACGTATGGAGGGCCTCGGTTAGCCGCCCGGATGAGACTGGCGTTAACTGATAAGAGCTGCCGTTATCAGTCCCCGGTCTAGATAGTTTTATCTGCCACAGTTGTAGGCTCCAGATATGGCCTAGTTGTAGTCGGTGATTTAGCGTTGACACCAGTCGGGTTGGACAGCTGTTCGTGGGGCGGACGAAGCAAAGCACATCTGCCAGTGCGAGCGCGTTGTGCATGGTTAGGCCGCACATTATACGCTTATCCCTCTGACCTACGTGCGGCACGGCGTTATTGCTGAGCGGCGGTGCCAGGGCGTGCTGACTCCAGTACAACTTACGGTGTTCTGAGTGACCGTTGCGCCATCCAACGCGTTGCTGCCGAGGCCTAGGGGGACCTCTGCGTCAGGGAACTGTTGTCGCGACGTGGTCAGAGCTGACCACACCAGGAACTGATGGCGCTGACTCTTGGCTATCCCGAGTCCTGACTCAGGTCTCAGCAAACGTGCTGAAGTCACTCCTGCTTGCGAAAAGGAAGATACAGTGACGTGTAGATCTTGCACGGGAGTAGGCACCAGGCCGGTGCAGAGGCTACGTTGTTATAGTGTGAGGGAAGGAGGCGGTGGAAGATGTGCGACTCGTAAAGCAAGAAGAGTAGTGATACGCGACACAGGAAAGGGACATCGGCAAGATGACGCGGCGGGCGGCCCACGGTAAGAAGAAGAAGTTGTAGTTGTACGTTCAAAGCGAGGGAGAGGGAGGAAACTGAAAACGTCGAGGAGAGAGAGGAAGGAGGAGAGAGGAAGGAGGAAGGAGGAGAGAGGAAGGAGGAGAGAGGAAAGAGGAAAGAGGAGAGAGGAGGAAGGAGGGAGGAAGGAAGGAGGAGGGGGGAAGGAAGGAGGAGGGAGGAAGGAAGGAGGAGGGAGGAAGGAAGGAGGAGGGAGGGAGGAAGAAAGAAAGAAAGAAAGAAAGAAAGAAAGAAAGAAAGAAAGAAAGAAAGAAAGAAAGAAAGAAAGAAAGAAAGAAAGAAAGAAAGAAAGAAAGTAAGAAAGAAAGAAGTGAGGGAGTGCCTTGCACGATTGCTTGCTTGAGTGAGTAAGTGAATGAGAGGGGGAAAGAATGAGAGAGTAAGGAGAACTTATATGAGTGTAAAGGATTTTCACAAATTAGGAAAATAAGCGCAAGCATATTAATAGAATTAAAGAGGTGACCGAGGTAGGGAAAAAAGGGTGCAGGCTGTCGGGCAGGCAGGCAGGCAGGCAGACAGACAGACAGACAGACAGACAGACAGACAGGCAGGCAGGCAGGCAGGCAGGCAGGCAGACAGACAGACAGACAGGCAGGCAGGCAGGCAGGCAGGCAGGCAGGCAGGCAGGCAGGCAGGCAGGCAGGCAGGCAGGCAGGCAGGCAGGTAGGCAGGCAGGTAGGCAGGCAGGCAGGCAAGCAGGTAGGCAGGCAGGCAGGCAGGCAGGCAGGCAGGCAGGCAGGCAGGCAGGCAGGCAGGCAGGCAGGCAGGCAGGCAGGCAGGCAGGCAGGCAGGCAGGCAGGCAGGCAGGCAGGCAGGCAGGCAGGCAGGCAGACAGGCAGGCAGGCAGGCAGGCAGACAGGCAGGCAGGCAGGCAGGCAGGCAGGCAGGCAGGCAGGCAGGCAGGCAGGCAGGCAGGCAGGCAGGCAGGCAGGCAGGCAGGCAGGCAGGCAGGCAGGCAGGCAGGCAGGCAGGCAGGCAGGCAGGCAGGCAGGCAGGCAGGCAGGCCAGTCGAAGGAAAGGAGATAGAAAATATGAGAGCAACATTCACAACAAAGGCTCTTGTTTCACTCCCAAACTAAAATAAACTTATAAAGAGGGCCGAATTAAAAGAGGAGGAGGAGGAGAAATGGAAGGAGGAGGAGGAGGAGAAGGAGAAAAAGGAGGAGAAAGAGAAGTAGCAATGGGATGAGAAGGAAAACGAGACCGAGGAGGGAAAGGTGTCGTTGGCGGGAGATTTGAAGTACGAGGAAGGTTGCAAAAGAAAACGGGCCAAAGAGGAAGGATTGCAAGAAGTAGAGGGCAAGAAGTTAACTTTAGATAGAAGGGAGGGAAGCAGGGAGAGAGAGAGAGAGGGCGGGAGGAAAGGAAGGGAAAGGAAAGGGGGAGGAATGGAGGGAGAGGAGCGGAGGAATTGGGGAAGAGGGGAGGCAGCAGAGAGGAGGGAGCAGAGAGGAGGGAGCAGAGAGGAGGGAGGAGGGAGGAGGGAGGAGGGAGCAGAGAGGAGGGAAGGGGAAGGGGAAGGGGAAGGGGAAGGAAGGAAGGAAGGAACAAAGAAAGGAAGAAAGAATAAGAAAAAGGAGGGATGGAGCTTGGTGCAAGTCTTTTCTTTCACGTTTGGTCCTCTCTCCCTCCCCTTCGATGTCTCTTTTTTTATTTTATTTATTTTTCTCTCCTCCCCTCTGTTCCCCCGTGGTGGTGGCGGCGGCGGCGGCGACGGCGTGGGGCCCAGTTGTAGCACGGTGCTATAATTAGTATGAGCGGGAGTCAGTAACGCGGGCAGAAAAAAAAGAAAAGGAAAAAAAGAAAAACTTTCCTAACACTCAGCGCTCAAAGTTGATACCACGCGGACGGTGTAGCTGGGGCTCTGTCTCTCGCTCGCATGCTTCCTCCCTTGCTTACTTCGTTCCTTGCTTGCTTGCTTGCTTGCTTGGTCGGAAGTCTCGTTGGCTCGCTAGGGGATTTGGCCCTTGCGACTCGTTTTTACCCGCGTGGGACTCAAATAGATACGGATCTTGTTTTTTTTCTTTTTCTTTTTCTTCTTGTTCTTCTGTTTATCATCTTTTCATCTTCTTCTTGTTCTATTTTTTTCTTTTTCTGACTTTTTCTTTCTCCTCCTCCTCCTCCTCCTCCTCCTCCTCCTCCTCCTCCTCCTCCTCCTCCTCCTCCTCCTCCTCCTC
>NW_028234432.1:15472198-15477198 GCF_977035675.1 Penaeus japonicus | reverse complement strand
CCTCTCTCTCCCTCTCTCCCTCACTCACTCCTCTCTCTCTCCCTCCCCTCCCCCACCCGCTCTCCCTATCCCTCCCCCCTCCCCGTGGACCTTCCTCCCGCTGCCACCCGCCCGCTGCTGTGTGTTGGGCAGATGCGGGTAAGGACGTGAGGGCTGATCTAGCGCTGGCGGTGCTGGGCCGCCTCCCCTCCTACCCGTCGGAGTCTCGTGAAGAAGGAATGGCAAAGGGAGAAAGGAGAACCATTAGAATGGAACGGAAATGAACGAGGGAAAGGGTAAGGGAGCCAGAGAGGAGAGTGAGGATGAGAGTGAGAGTGACGGTAAAGATGAAGGTGAGAGCGAGAGAGGAACAGAGAGTTAAAAAACAAATGCGTAGCGGGCGTTCGGCGGGCAAACGCGCGGCTCTGATGCCGAGACGAGGCAGGCTGTGTTCCCCTTTGCCGAATGGGGATGGTGGAAGGTGAGGGAGGAGGATGGAGGATGGAGGATGGTGGAGGGTGGAGGGTGGAGGGTGGAGATAAGGGTGAAAGTAGAAATGGAGTTGCGTTGTGGAGGTACTTTGTGGATACGCCAAGGGTGCGAGGTCAAGCGACAGCTGTGGCGATCGCGACCTTCCCGATGACCTTCAATCTGTCTTCATTACCTGGCAAAGAAAAGTTTATACCTCGAGCGCTCATGATGTCTGGCGTGATCGTACTGTATGGACTTGTTTACTTCTATTTACATAATATCCATTGCATGGTTGTTAGATAACTGACAAGTGTTATGTAACTCCGCGGTATCTAAGGAGAAGTTGATGGCCCTTGCTTATGCCTCTTTTACGAGGAAACCAGTTTGGGAAGAAATGGTCAGTGTGGATGTCCTCAAATAAAGTACTAGTATAAATCGTAAATCGTAAAAAAATGATAATACAGTGTTGCCGATGTCCCTGTGACAGCTAAAAATATGGACGAGCGATGAATTATTTACGGTTACTCTTTGTCTTGCTAGCTGGTAGGGTATGTATAGGTTGTATCTCTTTAGCTACTGTATAAATTGATTACTCCCACATTCACCTTATCCACTTATTAAAACATCCGGATGAGCAGTTAATACGGAGTACCCGTGTGTGTGTGTGTGTGTGTGTGTGTGTGTGTGTGTGTGTGTGTGTGTGTGTGTGTGTGTGTGTGTGTGTGTGTGTGTGTGTGTGTGTGTGTGTGTGTGTGTGAGTGTGAGAGAGAGAGAGAGAGAGAGAGAGAGAGAGAGAGAGAGAGAGAGAGAGAGAGAGAGAGAGAGAGAGAGAGAGAGAGAGAGAGAGAGAGAGAGAGAGAGAGAGCGAGCCTTTGCTAACATTGCTAGTTTGTGCTACAGCCACTTTTCACTGTGACCTTGCTATCCCGCTGTTCTCCCGCCCTGCCTTCGAACGGACAACGCCCACTCTTTGGAGAAAGTTTTATTCAACACTATAACGGGTTGCGTGTGCAGAATTAGTTGGGGGGGATGTTGACGCGCGCACGGTTAGGGGAACGCTGGAGAGGGGAGGAAGGGGAGGGGGACTCACCGGAAGTTCTGTGTACCTGTGAGCGGTGAGCGGCGGGGGTTAGAGGGGGTGGGGGGGTAAGCGATTCCATTACCCCCCCCTTCTCTAACATTGACTCTTCACACAGTACCGTATACTAGTACTGGTGTTTGTAGGGAAAGGGTTAGAATATCCTGGGTGAGGTTGATGGAGAGATACATGGTAGCAGTGATGTTGAGTTGAGAGGGTGTGGGGGGGGGGGGGAAGAAAAAAGAGAGTAAAGAGAGTAAAGAGAGTGGGAGTATAACTAGTTCCAATTGTCGAAAATCTGTTCGAATAACCAGGGAGGTAGAGCCGTGTCCGCCCGAATTGTGCTGGCTCCCACTACTTCCTCGTGTACGTTAAACTCTGAAACTCCGTCCTGTGGCGGCCCGTCCCCTTTCTCGTACCTTTGTAGACTCATTCTTTCTTTTGCTTCCCGCCTCTATAGCGAACGACAGGTGGGAAGAAAGCATTCTCCCTCCCTTATTTCCTCCCGATAGGCATGGGGACAGAAAAGACAGAGAGGTAAAAGCCACCCTCCTCCCACCGCCCCCTTTTTTCCCCCTCCCCTTTCCCTCCCCCCCCCCCCCTCTCTCTCTCCTCCCTCCTCTCATCTTCTCTCTCCCACTTCTCACTCTCCCTTCTGTCCTCCATCGGGGGAGGCTGACTGCGGGTGGGGGGGGGGGGGGGGGGGGGGGGGGGGTGGGGGGGAGGGCGCGATAGCTCTCCCGCCTATTCTAGAGCGATTAATATATCTCTCGCTCTCGACCTCAGCTTCTCCCTCTCTATCTCTCTCTCTCTCTCTCTCTCTCTCTCTCTCTCTCTCTCTCTCTCTCTCTCTCTCTCTCTCTCTCTCTCTCTCTCTCTCTCTCTCCCTCCTCTCTCCCCCCCTCCCTCCCTCCCTCTCCCTCCTCCTCCCCCCCCCCCCCCCCCCCCCCCCCCCCCCCTCGCACTTTACTATTTTTCTTTTCTTATTAAAGACGAGAGGACCGTAATGCGCGAGTTAGTTCGTTTGATACTTCATCTGGGAGAAAGTCCAGAAAGTAAAGGCCATTTTTTCTCCCTGAATGGGCTGTGGAGGCTGCGTGTTGGGCGTCCACGTGCGTTGAGGTTTTTCTCATTTTGGTTGGGGTTTATGATGACGCGGAAAGTTTCGCGACACGTCATGTCATGCAACACACACACACATACATATGTGCATGCAAGACGGTGGTGTAGCAGGTGCGTTTGAGTACGAGATTGAGAGAGAGAGAGAGAGAGAGAGAGAGAGAGAGAGAGAGAGAGAGAGAGAGAGAGAGAGAGAGAGAGAGAGAGAGGAGAGAGGAGAGAGAGATAGGGCGGTTGTATGAAGGAACGTGGTATGGTGGTGTGGAGGGGAGAGAGTGGGGAGAGACGTGAAGGGTGCATAAGCGGAGGTAGAGAGAAAGAGAGAGAAAGAAAGAGAAAAAGAAAGAGAAAGGAAGAGATGGGAGGGGGGGGGGGAGCTGCAGCGAGCCTATCCTCTTGGGTTTGACTCCAGCGCACGACGGCCGCGCTGGCTTCTTCCTCCCTCTCCCCTTCCCTCGGGTTGACAGTCGGTGCTATCAAGTGCATCGCTTAATGGCGGCAGCGTTAGCGGGACGATGGCGCTGCATCCTCATTTCCGGAGCTTTTGCTTGTGGAACTATTTTCTCTTGTGTTGCATATTCTTGACATCTCTCTTTCCCCCCCCCCCATGTACGTGTGTCTTTTGATGGTATACCCCTAGGAAATGTCGGCGCTTTGTAGGATAGAGCCTGGACTGCTCTTTCGGCCGTGGTGGAGCGACTGGAGACAACTATAGACTGACTGCTTGTGTCTCAGACGCGGGAGTAACCGCAGCCCACATCGTGACCAGATGTCTCTTGGGGCCGCCCACACTCGTTTGGCTCGCCACCCACCACAGTTGGAGCTCCTGCAGCTGTGCACATACCTCTCTGATTTCCATTTTTCTCTCTTTTTCACTGAAACTGTAGCTTTACCTCGTTTATGCCTATTCCTGTGTGGGAATTTACAGAGGACTTTGGCTGAGAAATCTAGTCCTTTTTAGCGCGTACAACACGATCCTTCATACAACATGCATATATCATCCAACATCATGCCATATAAACTTTCATACAACACATCCCCATATAAACATGCATCCCAAAACAATCGAAATATCCCGCACAATGGCACAGGGGCATACGCACATGCATACCACAGGGCATAACACATTCCCCATGCAAAACCACATGCATACCCATGCATACGCCTTTGCAAACACACATGATAAAATCATACGCTCATGCAAACAACAGATGAAATATACACACATCAACACACACTTCATCAACACAAGCATCCCACAATACAAAATGCATACACCCCCATGCATACACCAGGGCAACCACGAACAAAGGGGTACGAACATAAATACACACCCGCCCCATGAACCACACAACACACACAACCACAAAACGACACAACACAAAAACGTCAAAACCACAACAAAATAAACACACAAAACCCACAACAACAAAACCACAAAAACCCGATAGACAGCAAAAGAACAAAAAACACTAACCACAAAATCCACAGAACCCACGAACACAATGAACCAACATCCACACAAAAATGAAACCAAATGTCCCAAGCTCACCCCCACATCATAACCCAACGTATACCACATGTTAAAAAACACAAACCCCAAAAGGGCACATGTAGACAAAACCACACTCACACTGATCCCAACATTTAAACCCGAACCCCGAATTGAAAACCGAAACCCTCCGGGTAACACACCAAAATCCCTTTAACACACTTCACACATTTTTGTAAACAAAAAATTGGCAAAAGGGGGTAACCCACACCCCAAAAATTTACACAACACATCAACAAAACCAAAAACCCCAACCCCCACCCCACACACACCCCAAAACCCCAAAACTACCAAAACAACACAACCCCCGGAGACATGAAAACACAACAAAAACAGAACACCCCACACCGTTACACACACACACACACACACACACACACAAACACACTACACACACGTACACGTACACACACAACACGTACACACACAATCACAACACACACACACACACGTACGTACACATCACACACACGTAACACACACACACACACACACTACGTACACACACACACACACAGACCACACACACACACACACCACACACCCCAACACACACACACAACACTCACACCACACACACACATCACACACACGTACACACACACACACGTACGTACACAACACACACACACACAGTACACACACACAACCAAACACACTACACACCACACACGATGACACGTACACACAACTCAACACACACACCCACATACACACACCACACACACACACACAACACGTACACACAACACACACACACACACTACACACACACACACACACGTACACACACAACATCGA
>NW_028234432.1:15464698-15469698 GCF_977035675.1 Penaeus japonicus | reverse complement strand
GTTTGCCGTTACTGGTAATTAAGCCCCAATGAAGAGATTAGGGATTTCAATCAAGAATCGGGGAGCGAGAACGGCTGTCGAAGCTTAACGAAATGCAAATGAGATGGGGGAACTAAGAGATGTTTGATCGGGAAGTTGTTCGAGGGATCATTCAGTTGCAGGGCCGAGGGGGGGAAGGGGGAGGGAGGAAGGATGGATGGATGGATGGATGGATGGATGGATGGATGGATGGATGGATGGATGGATGGGAGGGAGGGAGGGAGGGAGGGAGGGAGGAAGGAAGGAAGGAAGTGAGTGAGGGAAGGAGGAAGGGAGGAATTAATAAAGGAAGGCAGGCAGGCAGAAAGGGAGGAAAGGAGGCAGGCAGTAAGGAATGAATGAATGAAGGAAGGAAGGAAGGAAGGAAGGAAGGAAGGAAGGAAGGAAGGAAGGAAGGAAGGAAGGAAGGCACGAAGTGAGGGAGGAAAATGATGGAGGGAAGAGGGAAGGGAGGAATTAATGAAGGCAGGCAGGCAGGCAGGCAGGCAGGCAGGCAGGCAGGCAGGCAGGCAGGCAGGCAGGCAGGCAGGCAGGCAGGCAGGCAGGCAGGCAAGCAGGCAGAAAGGAAGGAAGGAAGGAAGGAAGGAAGGAAGGAAGGAAGGAAGGAAGAGAAGGAGAGAGGAAGGGAGGGAGGGGAGGGGAGTTTGAGAAGATTCCCAACTTGTTTTTTCCCTTTTTTTTACTCCCTTCGTGTGTTTGTGGTTGCTTGTCTTCAATGCGCTTGATTGCCCTGCAATTGCAAAGAGGCCGGAGGCTGCGAAACACTTGTGGTGGAACTTGATATGTGTAGTTTACGCGGTTGATATATGGCAGCGTTTTTATTTATTTGTTTATAAGATTATTATTTTATTTTTGTTTGTTTGTATATTGATGGATTAATTTATTCTTTTGTTTAAGAATTGTTTGTGAGAGGGAGAGGAGGGAGTGCGTTAGGAAATGAATGAATGAATGAATGAATGAATGAATGAATAAATGAATAAATGAAAAGACGAATGGATGGACAAGTGGATGGACGAATAAATGAGAGAGAGAGAGAGAGAGAGAGAGAGAGAGAGAGAGAGAGAGAGAGAGAGAGAGAGAGAGAGAGAGAGAGAGAGGGAGGGAGGGAGGGCGGGCATGAGTAAGTGGTTGAGTGAGTGACTCTGGGTTGGGCCCCCACGCTGTGCTCCTCTTTATAAATCAATAACCTCGACGATTGGGGCCACACACTTAAATGTCAGGCCGTCATTGTGGGGCCGCGCCGGAGAGGGAGGAGGGCTGGGATGGGCCACGGGGAAGGGAGGGGCGGGCCACTGGGGATGGGTTGCGATGGGTGGGGTAGGGGAGGGGAGGGGAAGATACCATTGGTCAATGGAGTGCAAGATTATTTGTTATGCTTGGCCCTCTAAATGGGAGATTAGGTGTCATGCCACGTGGGGTTTGTTTTGTAGCTAGGAATTTGTGCGTACAGACATGTGTGTGTGTGTGTGTGTGTGTGTGTGTGTGTGTGTGTGTGTGTGTGTGTGTGTGTGTGTGTGTGTGTGTGTGTGTGTGTGTGTGTGTGTGTATGTACGTATGTATTTATGTAGTGTATGTATGTATGTATGTATGTATGTATGTATGTATGTGTGTGTATGTGTATGTGTATGTGTATGTGTGTGTGGGGGGGGCGTATTTACGTGAATATGGCATAATATTTATGTTTGTGTAGGTGTGTGTCTGTTTTGTTTGCTTGCTGGCTTTTGTTTGTTTATGCTCGTATGCACACATGCTCCCCAGCATTGTATTATTGTTAGGCACTTCCAACTTTTGCACAGGAAAATTTTTTAATGCTTACTAATTAATAAACAGTAATTATGTGCGAGAGATTGCGAAAAAAGTTATTTAAATGGTAATGAATATGAATATTTTAAGAGCGTGAGTCGTTTTTATTGATTTGTATTTGGAAAAAAATAACATTGCTTGCCTTAATTATCTGTTAGTTAACGCATCTACTTGCTCGTTTGTCTGTCAGGGAATCGTGGGTAGAAGGGGGGGAGGCAAAGGGTATGGAGGTGATTATAGTTTATGAATGTGGGTTTGGGATAAGGTGGGGGAGGGTACATGGTTGGATATTGGAGGGGGGAAGGAGGGTGTGACGGGGGGAGGTGGGTAGGGGAGGAAGGAAATGATAGTTCCGGAATGAGGAAGGTGAAGGTAGGGGTAACCAGGATAGTAGGAATGGGAGAGAGAGACAGAGACAGAGACAGAGACAGAGACAGAGACAGAGACAGAGACAGAGACAGAGACAGAGACAGAGAGAGAGAGAGAGAGAGAATACAAAAAAGAGAGAAAGATAAGAGGTGAAACAGAAAAGTAGGAGTAAGAGAAAAGGAAAAGGAAAACAGCGGATGAGGACAATGATTGGCGAGATCGACGGCGGCGTTAGGGACGGCGGTTCCGCTGGGTCCGCCGCCGCCCCTGCCGCCGCCCCTGCCGCCGCCCCTGCCACCGCCCCTGCCAACGCTTCCTGGTGGGTGGGGTGGGAGGGCGGGCGGGCGGGGTAGGCCGGGATGAGGCGAGCGGGGACTATGATGTGATTAATTAGCGGAGAGACGGAGCGTTAGTTACCCAGTTATCGCCTGACTGGGGGAGGGGTCCGAGGAAGGGATCTCAGGGGAGGGAAAGGGAACAGAGGGTACAGAGGAAGAGTGGGGGAGGTAAGGGAGGGAGGTGTGGGTAGAGAGGGGGAGGGGACGGGGAAGGGGAAGGGGAAGGGGAAGGGAAGATCATAAAAATGTATATAGAGATATGAGACCAGACTAGAGCAAGGAGAAAACAACATCAAAGAGTGAGTGAGGAAAGGAAAAATATAAAGGCAAAAGATGTAAAATGAAACAAAATAGAGCAAACAAGCAAACAAATTATTTAAGATATGGACAAATAGATTAATACGTAAGTTGATAGATGAATATATTGTTAGATGATTTGATAAACAGATAAATGTATAGATAGATCAATGAATAGATAAATAAATATACGAGTGCGAGATTGAGCGAGCGATCGTGATGTGATGATTGGGCGCTGGCGTAAAACTGATGAAACGACGAGATGTTTCGCGTGCGTTGGAGAGGCGAGATTGTCAGAAGCCGTGTAACTCTTTTCATTTATATGTCTTTCCTTCTGTGACTTATTTACTACTTTATCCCTTATCCCTTCTCTCCTCTTCGTCCCCTTGCAGCAGCCCTTTTGCTCACGCCCCCCCCCCCACCCCCCGCCTCACACCCGTCATCCCCTTCGGTATATTCCATTCGCTTGTGTCCCTCACTTCCTCTTAGCCAAGTGTTGCAGTGTTCCTTCGTGAGTATGAGAGGCTACCTGTAGCTGCGTCTCCGTCAATCAATAAAGAGGGCAGCTCCCTCCTCTCCTCTCACCTCCCACTTCCCGTCCTCTCTCGCCCTCGCCCCCTTCCCCCCTTTCCCCCTTCCCAGCCCCCCTCTCTCCCATCGCCGCTCTTCTCTCTTTCTCTTTCCCTTCCCTTGCCTTGCCTTGCCTTGCCTTGCCTTGCCTTGCCCCCCCCCCTCCTCCTCCCTCAGTCAACTCTGAACTCTCTCACACTCCATGTGTTTTTCTCTGCTCTCAACACATTCCCCCTCTCCCTCTCCCTCTCCCTCTCCCTCTCCCTCTCCCTCTCCCTCTCCCTCTCCCTCTATTTCCCTCTCCCTCTATTTCCCTCTCCCTCTATTTCCCTCTTCCTCTCCTCCCTCTCCCTCTCCCTCTCCCTCTCCCTCTCCCTCTCCCTCTCCCTCTCCCTCTCCCTCTCCCTCTCCCCTCTCCCCTCTCCCTCCCCCTCCCCCTCCCTCTCCCTCTCCCTCTCCCTCTCCCTCTCCCTCTCCCTCTCCCTCTCCCTCTCCCTCTCCCTCTCCCTCTCCCTCTCTCCCTCGCCTGTCACTCACGCAGGACGAAGAGGGAAGATATGTGTTCTGACGAGGTGCCGTCTCTTCTCCCGTGAGTCATCCAGGGGATTCCAAGTTGACCGTTTAAGAACCTGCTTGGGTGGCCCTTTTATTATTTTATTGGTGGCAAACCTCTTTTTATGACCCTGAAGGATGTGTGAGGAGAGGAGGATGCTTTTGTCAGTCTCTCGCTCGCTCTCTCGCTCTCTCACTTTCTCTCAGTCTCACTCCTCACTCTCACTCCTCACTCTCACTCCTCACTCTCACTCTCACTCTCACTCTCACTCTCACTCTCACTCTCACTCTCACTTTCTCACTTTCTCACTCACTCTCTCTCTCTCTCTCTCTCTCTCTCTCTCTCTCTCTCTCTCTCTCTCTCTCTCTCTCTCTCTCTCTCTCTCTCTCTCTCTCTCTCTCTCTCTCTCTCTCTCTTTTCTGACTCTCTCTTCTGACTCTCAGACTCCCTCTCTCGTAACTTTTTTATGTCTTCGGCGAGAGTCTCAAAGAGTCGAGCGTCCTGCCTTTGTTTCGTCTCGCGTGGGCGTTGGGTTTGTGTGTGTTTTTGTGGGTGCGTCCAGAGGTACTGCTTCTTTGCCGGCGGATTTCGATCTTCGACCCTTCCTCCCTTTTCATATCCCCTTCTCCCCTTCCATACCCCCTTCTCCCCCTTCAATACCCCCTTCTCTCCCTTCTCTACCCCCTCCTCCCCCATACCCCCTTTCCCCTTCTAAACCCCCCTCTCCATCACCCCACCAAGTCGACCCAGATATGGAATCGATGATTGGCAACTGATTTAGGAATAATGGATGGCGTTCGGTAGGGATTGATAGTCATCTCTTCCGGCCCCGGCCCCTCCCCCTCCCCCTCCCCCTGCCTCTCCCCCCTCCCCCTCCCCCTGCCTCTCCCCCCTCCCCCTCCCCCTGCCTCTCCCCCCTCCCCCTTCCCCTGCCTCTCCCTCCTCCCCCTTCCCCTGCCTCTCCCTCCTCCTCCTCCTCCTCCTCCTCCTCCTCCTCCTCCTCCTCCTCCGCCTCCTTCCCCCCCCTCCTC
>NW_028234432.1:15459698-15462198 GCF_977035675.1 Penaeus japonicus | reverse complement strand
AGTCGATGTCTGAGATTTCTAAAGTAAGTCATCCTTCCCTCTGCCCCTGTCTTCCCCCCTCTCCCCCCCCCTCATTCTTCCTCCTATCATTCCGCCTCTTCCACGTTTTCTCGCTGGCCCTCATGGCACCTGTTCTCTGCGATGCACTGTGACGCTGGCGGCGCTTAAGAGATCGGTGTTTCTTTCCGTCCGTCTCTCTCCTTGGCCGCCGTCCGGCCATTCGCAGTCTTCGCAATGTTGTGCTATTGCGACTGCTACGTGTTGCTTGTTCCCCGTGCCCGCGTGTCACTGTTTGACTCACTGGTGAGTCACTTACCGGTTAGTCACTCGTCAGTCCGAGTTCGTGGAATGCGTGGCTGGGTTCTGGTTGCGTGATGTTGCCTCTCTTAGCAGCATCGACGATAACGATCCGGCATTTGGCGTGACGGGACGAGTGCCACCTTGGCGAGAGCGACCTCCGTAGTCCTCCTCTCAAATGGACGTGCGGCATCGGGACGCGCGCGCCACCGAGGAACCCAGTGTATGGGTTGGGGAAGCGAGAGTTCCCGGAACGAAGAGGGCGAAGCTCTGTCGACATGCCAGACGGGGAGGTCATATTGCAACGGTGTAACGAAGCTCGCCTTACTGGCCCTCTTTCCCTGCCTCCCTTTCTCCCACCACCATTTCCTTCGCCATCACCCGAACTCTCTTCGTAAATGGGACACTCATGAGTCCTCTTTGTATCCTGGAGACGAGCAGTTTGTTGGAACTTAGGTCCCCGGATTCTCTCTCTGTGCCAGAAGAAAAGAGTATTGAAAGCAGGGACGAAGGAGGGAAGGAGAGGTGGGGGTTGTTAGCATGTGTATGGAAGCGGAAGAGTTACCTTGGATATCACGAGAATGAACACACGAGGGAGAGGAAGGAAGACACGGAGTCAATAATCCTGTCCACAAATGTTATCGAATGGAGACGGGTGGGAGTAGGGCCGGGGTTGGGGGTAGAGGGAGACGGAGACGGGGAACGGGGAACGAAGAGGGAGGGCGTGTGTGGGGAGGGGCGAAGGGGGGACGAAGGGGAGGTTTTGTGTGTGTGTGTGTGTGGGACGGGAGGGGTGGGCCCGTTGTTTGTTCTGCAATTACCGCAGTGTCGGTGCCGAGACGAGCCTCATTAGACAGGTATTAGTGGGGAGACTAATTATATTTAAACAGTGATTGAGTGTGTTGGCGTAGGCGTTTGGGATTACCGCGTAGGGATGGGGATGGGGATGGGGGTGGCTTGGGGTAGATAGTGAATGGGATCAGCACGAACGAAGAAGGAGGAAGTAATATTGTTTTATAGAGTAGTGGGGCACGTTAGATGGAACACCTTCTTAGTCGAATCCCTGGCTGCTGTTATTGTTTTTCCTCATCCTCCTTTCTTCTTCCTCCTCCACTCTATTTATATATCTCATTTTCCGCACCGCCAAAATCCTCTTCCGCCCACCCCCCTCCTCCTCCCTCACTCCATCATCTTATTTCCCTGTCTCCTTCCTTCTGTAATTAAAACTGAGAATCTCCCTTCCCTTCTCTTTCCTCACCCCACCCCACTCACTCCCCCCCTCCCCCTCCCTCCCTCGCTCGTATATACCCTTCCCCCTCCCCTCTCCCACCTTCTCTCCACTTTTTATATTTCCTCTCCGTCTCCCCACTTTTTATCCTCCTCCTCTTCCTCTCCTCCTCTTTCCCCTGACTCTCCTCCTCCCCCACCGCCTCCCCTCTCACCTTCTCGCCTACCCTTCCCCTCTCTTACCCCATCCCATCCCCTTCCCTTCCCCCTTCCCTTCCCCACCCCATACTCTTCCCCTACCCCATCCCCTTCCCTCCCCCCTTCCCTTCCCCCCCCATCCCCTTCCCTCCTTGACTTTCTCACCCTCCCCCCACCACTGGGGATGGTGCGGCGCAAGCTTGGAGCATGATTCACGTGGCCGTCCCCGCCCACCCCGCCCATCCCCGCCCATCCCCGCGCGCCCCACTATTTTTGACGCCATTTCTGTCAATAGCGGGGATAACTTCCCGGTGGTCTCGAGGGATGGTAGAGATTGAGGGAAAGGTGGAGGCGGTAGTGGTAGGTGGGTGGAGGTGGTGGGGGAAGTGGAGGTGGAGGTGTAGGATATAGAGGGATGAGAAAGGGAGTGGCAAGTGGAAGGACGGAAATATTAGAAGGATAATTAGGGGGAGACAGAGAAGAAGAAAGAAGGGGTTGTGGAGGTGGAGATGGTGGTGGCAAGTGTATACGGGAGAGGAGTATGTTGGATGAAGAGGTGAGAAAACTGATGAGGACGAGGAATTGAAGTAGGGGGAGGAGGAAGGTAAGGGAAATGGGGACGGGAAAAAAGAAGAGGTAGTGGGGGGGAGGGGGTAAGGAAGGAACAGAAGCGAGAGAAAGCTGTGACTCGGATACGTCTTGTAAGGTGTAAAGGTTCTTGTTTTCCATGAATGGATTTTACGGAGGGAGTACGTAATCTAATATTTTGTTTCAGGGG
>NW_028234432.1:15412198-15452198 GCF_977035675.1 Penaeus japonicus | reverse complement strand
CCCTGGAGCTGCACCGGCTTCATAATACACGTAATTACGAAATCACATTATCCCGTGTTTGAACGCCAGGGTGGCCTTCTATTATCGTGCTCATTTCTTTCTTTCTCTCTCTCTCTCTCTCTCTCTCTCTCTCTCTCTCTCTCTCTCTCTCTCTCTCTCTCTCTCTCTCTCTCTCTCTCTCTCTCTCTCTCTCTCTCTCTCTCCTCGCTCTCCTCGCTCTCCTCGCTCTCCTCGCTCTCTCTCGCTCTCCTCGCTCTCTCTCGCTCTCGCTCGCTCTCGCTCTCTCTCGCTCTCTCTCGCTCTCTCTCGCTCTCTCTCGCTCTCTCTCTCTCTCTCTCTCTCTCTCTCTCTCTCTCTCTCTCTCTCTCTCTCTCTCTCTCTCTCTCTCTCTCTCTCTCTCTCTCTCTCTCTCTCTCTCTCTCTCTCCCTCTCCCTCTCCCTCTCCCTCCCTCCCTTCCTCTCTCCATCTCTCTCTCCCTCCCTCCCTCCGCCCCCTCCCTCCCTCCTCCCCCTTTTTCTCCCCTTTCCCTAACCCTTCCTCTCCCTTCCTCTGCAATCCGCTCAATGGATAGCGGAGAAACGGAGAAACCTGTTGTCTTTTTTATCTTTCTTTTATCTGTTATTTTTTTAATCTGGTTTCGTTTATCTGTTCTCTGTTGTCTAAGATGTGTTATGTGTTATCCTTTGCCCACTTCCCTTCTATTGTTTATTCTTAACATTTCCTTTCTCTGGGCTTTGTTGTATTTCAGCGTATCATTGCACTCATGAGAGCGTGTTATTAATGATAATCAGTATCTCTTGGTGTTAATGGGATTTGCACTTAATATATGGAAAGAACTGTGTGGGATTGCTTGGTCGTATGTATGTATGTATGTATGTATGTGAGAATTGCCCGAAGGTGTGCCGGTTTTATACCCCCTCCTCCCCCCATGCTCTCCCATACAGACACGCTTCGGGTCGTGGGAACATATACCCTTCTTACCACAACCCCCCCCCCCTCCCTCCGCCCCTCTTCCCCTGGTCCTTACGTTCCTAAGCGTCGAAACTCCTCTACCCCCTCTCCTCCCCTACCCTCCCCCCAACATCCCCTTGTCTCTGTCTTGGCCTGCCACCCTTTCTCCTAACCGGCCCCTAACAGCCATTTGGCCGTCTCCCGAGCGTGTAGTTTAACTGCCTCGGCTCCTCCCTCTTGTCACCCGTAACAACGGCGTGGTGAAGCGGTTATTACACCCTGCCCGGCCGCTGTCAACCCTCGCGCCGCACTTGCGGTCGGGGACTTTTAATCGGGGGGTTCCGTTAGGCTGTCAATATTTTTTTTTATTGTGTTGTGTTGCTTTATTATTATTATATTTTTTACTACAGTACTTGAACTAGAACGTGATCGGCCCTTTCAATTTGTGGCAATACTTTGTGGAATAAGTGTGGCACGTAAAGTGCTACGCTTTGATTTCCTTTATAGATTACGAGTGGATTGAGCGATGAATTATTGATGAGCAGTTTCCTAGATAAACTTTTATTGGACGTGTCTGGTGGTCGTTTTCCAAACAATTTGATTTAATTTCGCAACATGTATTGGTTGTCCTTGTATCCCTTTTGGTTTCTTTAGGGGAAAAAAGCTTGCTGAAAATCATAATCACAGTGGCCAAAAAAGGAGAAAATAACAACACTCTTCGTCTTCTGTTGTTGCACTTCCCAATCTTCTTCTCCTTCGCCTTCTCCTCCTCCTTCTCCTTCTCCTTCTCCTTCTCCTCCTCCTCCTCCTTCTCCTTCTCCTTCTTCTCCTTCTCCTTCTCCTTCTCCTTCTCCTTCTCCTTCTCCTTCTCCTTCTCCTTCTCCTTCTCCTTCTCCTTCTCCTTCTCCTTCTCCTTCTCCTCCTCCTCCTCCTCCTCCTCCTCCTCCTCCTCCTCCTCCTCCTCCTCCTCCTCCTCCTCCTCCTCCTCAAGCCGAGGATCAATCCCCTCCATCTACTCCCCAGGTTCTCAAGATGGGTGTGTGGAGAACAGGAGGGTGTATGGAGTGAGATAGGGGGTGGTGGTGGATGGGGTAGAGGGAGGTGAGAGGAAGGGGATGGGAATACGGGGGTGGATAAGCATATAAGGTCAGAGATACTGGAGGCGGGGGCGGGATCTCTTCTCTCTGAGTGAGGATGGAGTTCTTTTTGTTTGTATATGGTTAGGTATGAGTAGACTTTTGTAAGAGGTAGATAGATAGATGGATTTTATGTTTCATTTTCTTTTTCTGTTTTGTTTTCTTTTCTCTTTTATCTTTTATATTTTCTTTTTTCTTTTTCGTCTTTACTTTTCTCTCTTCTGATTTTGCAGTTTTATTCAAGTATTAATTCGTCTGCATGCCACGCGCTCTCTCTCTCCTATCCTCCCCTACCCCCTACCCTCCTACCTCTCCTACCTCCCCTACCTCCCCTACCTCCCCTACCTCCCCTACCTCCCCTACCTCTCCTACCTCCCCTACCTCCCCTACCTCCCCTACCTCCCCAACCTCCCCTACCTCTCCTGCCTCCCCTACCTCCCCAACCTCCCCTACCTCCCCTACCCACTACCCACCTACCAACCTCCCCCCCCCCATATTCCGCCCTCTTGCACACACAGCACACATCTTTCCGGAAGCTTGCAGAAACTTCTAGAAACATCTCCGGGGTACTCAGCTTAAAGGAGTGAGTTCTCTCGTGCGTGTGAAAAGGATAGGGCAGGGGGCGGGAGTGGCGGTAGGGTGACGGGAAGGAAGAGAGGGAGAGGAAAGGGGAAGGGAAAGAGTAAAAGCAAGAGCAAATGCAGGGAGAGGTAGAAGGGAAGAGGAAGAGAGGGGGAGGGGAAGAAGAAAAGTGGAAGAGGAAGAAGAGAAGTGGAGGGGAGGGAAAGAGGAGGGAGGGGAAGGGAAATGGAAGAGAAAGAGAAGGGGAAGAGGAAAAGGAAAAGGAAAAGGAAGAGTAGGGGAAGGGAAGAGGAAGAGAAGGGGAAGGGAAGAGAGGGAGTGGGGAAGAGGAAGAGAAGGGGAGGGGAAGGAAAGAAGAAAGAGAGGGGAAGAGGAGAAGGGGGGATCAGAGGAAGAGACGTAAAAGGGAGAGGGGAAGAGGAAGAGGAGAAGGGCAGGGGGAAGTGGGAAGAGGGGAGGGGTATGAGGATGGGAGAAATAGGAATGGAAACAGAAAAGGGAGTGTGAATAGGGTAAGGGGAGAGGGGAGAGCTGTGGGAATAGGAGTGGCTGTGGGAGTCGTCATGAATGTGTGGGAATGGCTGTTTGGCTGTGGGAAAAAAGGGTTTAGTAGAGTCTTGGAGGTTCTTGCCTTGCTTCTCGTTGCGAGGAGGGAGCGGCCGGGGTGGGGTGGGGGGGTGGTATCAGGTCATGACAGGTCACACCTTTGATACGCGATCGCAGGTCAGGAGTTGGATGGATTTTGGGAGGAGAGTGAGGCGGGGGGAGGGGGGGGGGATCTCGGGTGTCGCTGGGAACGAAAGAGTTGCGTTTCTCGCGGTTTGTGGGCGGGTGGGTGGGTGCGTGGATGGGTGTTGGAGGAAGGGGAAGGGGAATTGGAAGGGGAAGGGGAAGGGGATGATAAATGGTGGGGAGGGAGGATGGTCGGGTGGGGGAGGGGGTGATGTTGTTGTTGACGGGATTGTGCTATCGTGGTTGTTGTCGGGTGAAGTAGTGAATTATTTTTTATTTGATAGGTATCGGTCCAATTCATTCACTCCTCCTCCTCCTTCTTCTCTTTCTTTTCCTTCTGTTCCTTTTCCTTTTCTTCTCCTCCTCCTCCTCCTCCTCCTCCTCCTCCTCCTCCTCCTCCTCCTCCTCCTCCTCCTCCTCCTCCTCCTCCTCCTCCTCCTCCTCCCCACTCCTCCTCACTGCTCCTCCCTATTCTTCCTCCTCCTCCTCCTTTTCCTCCTCATCCTGTCCCACTCCTCCTCCCTCCTCCTCCCTCCCTCCTCCTCCCTCCTCCTCCCTCCTCCTCCTCCTCCTCCTCCTCCTCCTCCCCCCCCCTCCCCCCTCCTCTCCCTCCTCCTCCCCCTCCTCCTCCCCCTCCTCTCCCTCCTCCTCCCCCTCCTCCTCCCCCTCCTCCTCCCTCCCCCTCCTCCTCCATCCCCCTCCTCCTCTCCCTCCTCCTCCTTCCCCTTCCTCCTCCTCCTCCACCTCCTCTTCCTCCTCCTCCTCCTCCTCCTCCCTCCCTCCCCCTCCTCTCCCTCCTCCTCCCTCCTCCTCCTTCCCCTTCCTCCTCTCCCTCCTCCTCCTTTCCCTTCCCCCTTCCCCCTTCCCCCTTATCCTCTTCCCATTTTTCCTCCTCTTCCTTCCCCTTCCCCCTTCCCCCTTATCCTCTTCCCATTTTTCCTCCTCTTCCTCCCCCAACCCCTGGCCCGCGTGACCCCTATGACCCCTTAAGGATAGAGGTGGCCTGTCAGGGGAGTCACGACCTCCGGGTGGACGCTGGAGGGCGCTTTGGAGGTGTGCGCGGAAGGGGGATAGGTGTGGGAGGTAGAGGCTGAGGGAGGATGGTAGGCGTGGGGGAGGGTGAGCGGTGTCGGGAGGAGGAAGAGGGGGAGTGCGTTAGGGAAGGGGGAGTGGAAGGGGGGAAGGGGTGGTATACGGTTTATATGGGAAGTCATCGCCCTTCTTTTGTGTGTGTGTGTGTGTGTGTGTGTGTGTGTGTGTGTGTGTGTGTGTGTGTGTGTGTGTGTGTGTGTGTGTGTGTGTGTGTGTGTGTGTGTGTGTGTGTGTGTGTGTGTGTGTGTGTGTGTGTGTGTGTGTCTGTCTGTCTGTGTGTTTATTTGTTTGTTTGTTTGTTTATATGCTTGTGTTTGCTTGCTTGCTTGATGTTCCTCACATTCACTTGACTTCACTTGCTTTTGTGTATGCGTGTATATATACCCGCGTGTATGTATGTATATTCGCATGTATGTCTATGGTTATGCCAGGCAAGCCCTGCGTATACACTAGTATTATATAGTTATGTGTATTTTAGTATATGATGTATGCTTACTACTGTATACCTGAACCATGTATCTGTACCTTTCGTATTAGTTTTATCTTGGTTTACTTCACAGGAATGTATCTTTGTTTGTCTAATTAGAATATCTCTTTATTTGTCTTTGTTTTACCTCAGGAGAATATCTTTGTCAACCTCATATGATTGCGTCTTTGTTTACCTAACACGAGTACATCTTTGTTTACCTCGACCAGAGTATGGCCCTCAGGAGTCGGCGATTCTCTCTTTGATTTTGAGATTTATTGCTGCATGATGCTTTCTTGTCCTTTTGGCTTGAGTTTTCTCCTTGCTTGATTCTCCTGTTGTTTCAAGAGGGTTGTGCCTGTGCGTGATATGCTTGCCTTTGGGATTTGGTTTGAAGTTGCGAGGGAAAATGTGGGCGCGGTGAGGCTGGCGAAGGGACGTTGCACCGGATATTGTCACTTGCAGGTACGGTTTGAGGTGTGGCGGAGTGAGGAGAGGGGGATATCTGGGAGGCAGAGGGCGAGGGAGTGGGAGTAGGAGTAGGAGTAGGAGTAGGAGTGGGAAAAGGAAAAGGAAAATGAGAGGATTAGAAGGAAAAGGAAGAGGAGGAGAGGACTAAAACATAGATCAGACCGGATTGGAAAGGGTGGGGAGAAAGTGAGGTCTGAGAGAGAGAAGCGAGAGGATAAAGATGCAGATAAAGATCAGCAACAGAGAGGAAGAAGGAAAGGAGGATACACCGGCCAGGGCAGGGCGGAAGTGCCCGAGAGCATGGGGTATAGGGTAGTGCTTGGGTGGGGGGGGGGGGTCGAGTAGACGGTTGGCTGGGGGAGGTCGGGTAGTCGGTTGGCCGGGGGGGAGGGGGCATCCTCGGCGCGTTCCGCCAAGTGGGAGTGTTAGTAAGACGGGGAAGTGTTTATGCAGGGCGCCTTCGAGGAGGAAACAAAGTGTATTTGAGGTGATACGCCCGCGAAGGTGTTTGCTCGCGCTTTGAACGTCTCATGGGCGAGGGGCCACAGCCACGTCAGGGTTGGAGGTGGGGGGGTGGGCTAAGGTCGGTGGAGATTTACGGATCAGGGACAGCAGGGGCGAAAAGACTAACCAGGGGACGGGTAACGTAAGGCGGGCGGCGAGGGCGCAGAGGAGAATAGAGAGGGGCGCTGGCGAAGAACGGGAGGGGAGGGGAGTCGCAACCCTTCTTAAACAAGTGAAATACAGAGATAAGTTCATGCAAAAAGGGTAGGGAATGGAAATGGAAATGGGAATGGGAGGGAAACAAAGCAATTAGAGAAGAGTAGGGAAGAGAAGGGAAACGAAAAGAAAGAAAGAAAAAAAAAAGGAACGGAACGGAACGGAACGGAACGGAACGGAAGAGAAACAAAAAGAAAGAAGAAAAGAAAAAAGAACGGAACGGAACGGAATGGAGCGGAAGAAAAAAGAAAGGAAGGGAAAAGAAGGGAAAGGGAAGAAAAGGGAAGGCGCTGTGAAGGAACAGTTGTGAAGGGTCCTTGAGAGGAGGACGTCGAAGGGGGTAAGGTTCTGGATTAGGGCGTGAGGGGAGGGGGAGGGGTGGGGAGAGAAGGAGGGAGGGAGGGAGGGAAGGAAGGACAAAGGGTCGGGAAGAGAGTCTAAGGGAAAGGGATTTACATTAGAGAGGGAAGGAGGAGAGGAAGTTTGTTTTTTTTCAGAATATGAGTTGAGTTTATGGGTGGATGAGGGAATTTTGAGTGGACGGATTGAGTGAGTGAGGAATAAGGAGGATGGAATAGGGCATTTTTTGAGAGGGAGAGGAGGTAAGGAGGGAGAAGGGAAGAGAAGAGAAGAGAAGAGAAGAGAAGAGAAGAGAAGAGAAGAGAAGGGACGAGACGAGACGAGACGAGACGAGACGAGACGAGACGAGAAGAGAAGAGAAGAGAAGAGAAGAGAAGAGAAGAGAAGAGAAGAGAAGAGAAGAGAAGAGACGAGACGAGACGAGACGAGACGAGACGAGACGAGACGAGACGAGACGAGAAGAGAAGAGAAGAGAAGAGAAGAGAAGAGAAGAGAAGAGAAGAGAAGAGAAGAGAAGAGAAGAGAAGAGAAGAGAAGAGAAGAGAAGAGAAGAGAAGAGAAGAGAAGAGAAGAGAAGAGAAGAGAAGAGAAGGGAAGGGAAGGGAAGGGAAGGGGAGGGGGAAGGTAAGGGGTGTACGGAGAGAAGAGAAGAGAAGAGAAGAGAAGGGACGAGACGAGACGAGACGAGACGAGACGAGACGAGAAGAGAAGAGAAGAGAAGAGAAGAGAAGAGAAGAGGAGAAGAGAAGAGAAGAGAAGAGAAGAGAAGAGAAGAGAAGAGAAGAGAAGAGAAGAGAAGAGAAGAGAAGAGAAGAGAAGAGAAGAGAAGAGAAGAGAAGAGAAGAGAAGAGAAGAGAAGAGAAGGGGAGGGGAGGGGAGGGGAGGGGAGGGGAGGGGAGGGGGAAGGTAAGGGGTGTACGGAGAGCGTTTCCGGGAAGTATTGAGAAGTAACCGACACTGTCCGCGTCACGGGAGGTGCTGACTGTGGGGTAGGGACGGTAGGAGAGGGGTGGTAACCAGGAAGAGAACAGAGAGGGTGTAGAGGGACGACACGTTAAAAGAGAGAGAAGGAGAAGAAGACAAGGAAAGAAGGATAAAGGAGAAGGAATGTGTGCCTGCCATTTACTGGTACGGATTATCAGTCAGGTTTTATGGCGTTTTACACGTCTTGTGAGAGAAGAAGTGCGAGCAAAGGGGCCCAGCTAACCGTCACTCGGAGCACGGTCTGGAGCCACTAAATTACTTGGAAGCGTCTCGCCTTCGCTGCCAAGGAATGACTGAAGAAAGTTTTGAGAAGAGGGAGACACTGTTGCTTGGTTCGTCTTGGCTAGAGGCCGCAGGTGCGGTGCTGTGAGTCTTCTTACCTGATTGTCTTTCCCTCCGGCTCTTGAGCTTCTGTATTCTTGCAAAGTTGCAACACTTGCTAGGAAATGCTTTAGAAAGGGAATGAAATCCCACAACGATGTAACTTTATGATTTATGGCATTGCAACAGGGAAAACATCACAAACAAATAGCTGAATGGAAAAGTTGTGTTTCCTTAAATATCTCTTTCTTTGAAAGTGCTCACGTGGATACTCCCTTTTTCCCATGAAAAACAAAACAAAACAAAAATCAAACAAAAAGATTGTACTCCTTATAGAAATGTACAAAATAATTGCTTCAGAGAGGTGTATCCCGTCAGCATGACAGGAAGGCAGCTTGTAGAAGGGGTTAAGAAAAATGTGGGGGGGGGGATAAGGAGGGTTGGGGAAGGTGTAATTGGGAAAGGGGGAGGGGGCAGTATGGAGTGGGAGATTTGGAAGGAGTGGAAAGAGATTCGCCGGGTTGGGGGAGGGGGGAGGGGGGTTCCGGGAATGGGGTTGGGAGAAAGGATGATTATGAGACGGGGGAGACGACTCGGCTTCCAAAGCTCGAAAGTTTATTGCATTGGACCTTTGGCCGGACTGAATTTATCGTCGCGTTTATTTGTTTGTTGTCTGATGATGTTACCTCCACCCACTCACCCGGTTTTTATGGCACCGCCATCCTTCCAGCAATTTGCCTTATTATTTCTTGCTTTTTTCTCTCCTTTGTTCCTCGTGTGCTCCACTTGAAGCTTTACTTGCTGGTCCATTTCTTGCCAAGCAGTTCCGTCCCGAAGCCACTCCACCGACTCGCCGCTCCACCGACCCATGAATGCATTGCCTCGTCGCTTTGTCTTTTTGATAGCGACATTGCAGTCCATACTTGCGGAGACTGCTTTTGTCAATATTTCCGGCCTCGTCGTCTCATCGTTTACTCCTTCCCTATGAAAATAACGAAGCGGTCTCCGTTTAGCTATTTCCTATTCCTTGTGCGCGTGCGTTCGTCCATGGATCGTCCGGGTATGCATTTGTTTGTCGCCTCGGCGAGGCGGCCCGAGGTGTCCTTTTTACCGGCATGGGGCGGAAGGGTTGATGTGCATGCGGGAGGCCCTGGTCTCGTCGCTGGCCTCGGCCGAGGAGCAGGCGTGACACCAGCTGCTCGTGCTCCAGAGCCATCAGCTGACTCGAGCTCCTACTCCTTTTCCCCGATGAAGGGATTGACAGTCGAGGGAAAGCCCTTCGCTTCGCAATAGGTCTTTGAGGACCCGGAGAAGAGGGGATTGGGCGGGGCGTCGGGTTGCGTCATAGGAACTGCTACGTCACACTTATGTTGTCTCCATTGATCGCTTGGCGTGGCCGGTCAGGCCGCTACCCGGACCACCGCTTGTGTGCTGCTTGTCTACCGCCTCTCCTTCGTACCCCCTCCCCTCTCTTACCCCCGCCCCTCTCCTTCCCTACATCCCTCGGTTGCAAGCCACCTCTCCTAGCTCGGTGTCCGCGGCCCTCTTCAGCCCCCTCTCTCACGTCTCCTCTCTTCCTTGCTCCTCTCCTCTCCTCTCTTCTCTCTTTTCTTGTCTTCTCATCCCATTTCATTTTTTTTTCTCACATATCCTCTCCGCTCCTCTATCTCTTCTTTTTCCTCTCTCCTCTCCTCTCTCTCTTCTCCTCTTCCTCTCTCCTCTCTTCTCTCTTCTCGTCTCTCCTTCCCTCACCCTCCCCTCCCCTCCCTCCCTCCCTCCCTCCCTCCCTCCCTCCCTCCCTCCCTCCCTCCCTCCCTCCCTCCCTCCCTCCCTCCCTCCTTCTCCCCCTGTCCCTCCCCTTGCCCTTCTCCCCTTTCCCTCTCTTCACCTCCCACTCGCCTCTCTCCCCCTTTCTCCTCACCTGCCCCTCTCCCTTCTCCTGCCCCTCTCCCCTCTCCTGCCCCCCTCCCCTTTCCTCCATCTTTCTTATTGACTTATTTTTATTGCCATCCCTCCGCTCCACGCAGCTTTATTTGCATCCCCTTTCCCTCTCCCCCCTCCCCCTGTCCACTTCCTTCCCCCGGCTCACGTCTCCCTCTCTTTCTCCTCCCTCCCCCCCGGGCCTACCCCTCATCCTCCTGCTCGCTCCTCTTCCACCCCCTCTTCCCAATCAGCGTCCTTCCTGCTTCTCCCTTTGTCTCGTGTTTTGACTGTTTCCCCCCTTCCCCCCTCCCCTCCCCTCCCCTCCCCTCCCCGCTTTGTTCTTTTCGCTTATTTTTTTTATTTTTCATTTTTTTTATGTGTATTTTTTTTTTATTCGGTCCCTCTTTCTCCCTCCCTTTTTGTTCTTCTTCGCTTACTTTGCCTTGCCTTTGCTGTTGGAGGCGGAGGGGAACGAATTTCGACAGAGGCCTTTAGGTGGGGAGGTGAAGGGGTGGATTGATGGATGGAGGGATATTTTTGTGGGTGGTGAGGGGTGGGTGGGTGGTGGTAGATGGATAGGTGTTTGGGTGGATTAGTAGATAGATAGATGGAGGAATGGATGATTAGTTGGATGAATTTATGAATGAATGAATGAATGAATGAATGAATGAATGAATGAATGAAGTGATGGACGGGGCGGAGGCACGATGACGAAAATCCGATGACGAATCGCCGGACGCCGTAGGGCCGGGAGATGTCGCGAGCCTCGGATGTCTCTGGCGTGGCGGGGCCGGTCGCGGAGATCAGAGGGGGAAACGGTTGGGTGGGGGTAGGGGGAAATAAAAGGTGGGGGGGAGGTGACTCGAAATGCGACACTGTATCTCTGCAAGCGTTTTCCTCGTGAAGCTCAGATGAAAGTACTCGCAACAGGCGCGGAGACACACTCCTCCCCTCCCCTATTTTGAAGCTTTTGAAAGAGTAACGTAGGCCTCGGTAACAGCTCTACAAAGTGGGCGAGTGTGTGGGTGTAGGTTGAGTTGGGGAGGTGGAAGGGGGTGGGGGTTCACGGCCAAGGTCGCCATAATGCCATCCTCCATCTCCCCGTCCCTCTCCCCCCTGTCCCTTCCCCCCTTGGCGCTGGCCAAGACGGCTATGCTTTCCCTCGATGCTCATTGATTTGCAGCGTCTGAGACAGACAGACAGACAGACAGACAGACAGACAGAGAGACAGAGAAAGAAAGAAAGGGAAGAAAGGAAAATAGATGAATAAAGGGTGTTTATTTATCGGCGTATGTGCATGTGTCGATTGTGTATATATAGATTGGTTGAGGGCGTACCCTATGTTTTACTTTTATATTAGTACTTTTTTCTATTTGTGTGTGTGTGTATTCCGCCGATATGGTTTGTTTACCCTCTGCGATTGTTCGGTTACGAAGGCTTTCAGCAGGGAAATGGCACACTTTTGTATTTTGTGCGTGTGTCGCATGGACCTCATTATCTTTTCATTCCGTTTTCGAATCGCTCAGTTCCCCATGCTTTTCCTCTCGCCAAATTTCATCCTGCATGGACCACGGGTGAGGCGTGAGTGAGTTCGAGTACTGTGTCTTTAATGAAACAGAAACTGGTCTATCTTCCCTACGCCTCTCCTTCCTCCTCTGTCTTTCCCATTTCCTCTCGTATAGTCTCTCTCTCTCTCTCTCTCTCTCTCTCTCTCTCTCTCTCTCTCTCTCTCTCTCTCTCTCTCTCTCTCTCTCTCTCTCTCTCTCTCTCTCTCTCTCTCTCTTGTCTTCAGTCCCTCTCCCCGCTCCCTCCTGCGTCTCCCTCTTCCCTCTGGCACCTCTTTTCACCGTTGTCTGGTTCCCTCTCCCTCCTTCTGACTTTCTCTCCCTCCTTTTTCTAGTTCCTTCCCTTTACCCCTATGCCTCCCTCGGGTTTTATATCTCCCTCCCTCTGATCCTCTCTCCCTCTCCCCTCTCATTACTCCCTCTTCCCTCTTC
The DNA here is from genome assembly GCF_977035675.1 of Penaeus japonicus. Taxonomy (NCBI): domain Eukaryota; kingdom Metazoa; phylum Arthropoda; class Malacostraca; order Decapoda; family Penaeidae; genus Penaeus; species Penaeus japonicus. The sequence goes on along the minus strand of NW_028234432.1, from coordinate 15,440,462 downwards.
TTATCTCCGTCTCCCCCTCCGCCTTTCCCCCTTCTTATTCCTCCTTTATCTCTCTCCGTCCTACCCCCTACTCCTCCTGCGTCGTCCCCTCTCCGTCTCCCCCCCCCCTCCTCCTCGTTTGCGTAAGAGAGGTGTTTTAATGCGTCATAACGCCCGTGTCATGTGCGCGGATGTTATCAGGTGTGTTAGCCTGTCAGCGGAGAACGGGCGGATGGGAATGCATGCTTGTTTGCGTGTGAGTGCGTGTGTACGTGCATGTGTGCGTGCGTATGTGCGTGTCGAGTCGAGGCCCTGTGTTTGTGTTGTTAAATATTCACTCCCTGGTATCGATCCTTCTATGGAGGGGTTGGGGTAGTAGGGGGCGGGGGATCGTCCAATGAAGGGAGCTCGGGTTGAGAGGGGTTGGGAAGAGGGGAGAGGATAGGGACTAGGGACAAGGGAGGGAGGGAGCTGAATTCCCGGATCAGTGCAATGCTTCTCTGCCCGCGTGGGGGGGACAGGTCGGGGTCAGGGTGGGAGGGTCAGGGGAAGGGAGTGGAAAGGGAAGAGGAGAAGGGGGGGGGGGGTCTGAGGACGGTGCATGCGATGGCCCCGAGATAGTTGGCTCAAGTTACTCTCGAAGGGTATCGGTTTATTCTCGGCCTTGGATATGGGTTCTTTTGTTCTCTCTCGTGTTGATATGCGTGAGCCTCCCCCCAACTCTCTCTCTCTCTCTCTCTCTCTCTCTCTCTCTCTCTCTCTCTCTCTCTCTCTCTCTCTCTCTCTCTCTCTCTCTCTCTCTCTCTCTCTCTCTCTCTTTGTCGCCCTTTCCCTCCCTCACCATCTACCTCTACCTCTACTTCTACTTCTACTCGTCCTCCCCTTCTCTCTCTCCCGCTCCCTCTTCTCCATTTCCCTCTCTTCTTTTCTTTATCTCCCTTCCCCTCCCCTCCCCTCCCCCCATCTCTCTTTCTCTTTTCGGGCGATTACTCAGATGCCTTGCATTGCCTTTGCCTTTTTTCCCCTTCCCCTCTTTTCTAGCTGCCGCAATTCCAGTCCTGCTGGAGCTGGAATCTGGAACCTGACTTTGGGAACGGTATTACCGGAAGCGGGCCGCGCGGCTAGTGTGTGGAGTGAATGACGGATGTTCATATGTTTATACGTCCACGAAATATTCTGACTTCCTCTCTCCCTTACTCACCCTCCCTCTCCCTCTCTCACCCCCTTCTCCCTCTCCCTCTCCCTCTCCCTCTCTCACCCCCTTCTCCCTCTCCCTCTCCTTCTCTCACCCTCCCTCTCCCTCTCTCACCCCCTTCTCCCTCTCCCTCTCCCTCTCCTTCTCTCACCCTCCCTCTCCCTCTCCCTCTCTCCCTCCCTCTCCCCCCCCCCCCCCTCTCCCCCCCCCCCTCTCTCTCTCTCTCTCTCTCTCTCTCTCTCTCTCTCTCTCTCTCTCTCTCTCTCTCTCTCTCTCTCTCTCTCTCTCTCTCTCTCTCTCTCTCTCTCCCCCCCTCTATTCCTCTTTACTCTCTTCTACATCTGCTCTCATCTCTCCTCCTTTTCCGTCCCGCCACTCATCCCCACCACTGGGACGATTGTAATTATTTTCATATTCAAAACAAGGGCGCTGTTATTGGTTGTCCAATTTCTAATACCATAAATATTATTCCGCTACACTTTTCATCTATGATAATGGAATATTAATTGGGGAATTAGGAATGGGGGCCCCAGGAATGCTCGCGGAGGGAAAGGTCATCGTGCACAAGCAGTAATTATGATAATCACGTCGTTATTGATGGCTGGGATAAGGAGGCAGAGGTTGTTCCTTGTGACGTAGGGCTGTTAAAGGGATTGTTGGCTGTATGGTAGGGTGGTGATACAGTCCTGGAATCGGTGTCAAAAAGCGCCCCCCCCACCCCCTCCTTCATTCCCCTTCCACGCTTCTCTCTCTCTCTCTCTCTCTCTCTCTCTCTCTCTCTCTCTCTCTCTCTCTCTCTCTCTCTCTCTCTCTCTCTCTCTCTCTCTCTCTCACTCTCTCACATTTCACTCTTTATTATATTGTTCACCAAAGACGGGAAGGCTTTCTGTTGATCAGTCTGGATTCCCCAGAAGAGAAAGGGGATGAAGGAGGAGGGAAGGGAGGGGAGAGGAGAAAGGGTAAAGGGTAAAGAAAAGCTGAGAAAGAATAGAAGGGAAACGAGAAAGTAAAAGGTATGGGAGAGGGAAAGGGGAAAGAAAGAGAGAGAGACAGACAGACAGACAGACAGAGACAGACAGACAGACAGACAGACAGACAGACAGACAGACAGACAGACAGACAGACAGACAGACAGACAGACAGACAGACAGAGAGACAAAGGGAAAGAGAAAGTTATGAGACAGGAAAACGCAAAGGGAGAAGGGAGTAGAGAAGGAGTGGAAAAGGGAAAGGAAAAGGGAGAGGAAAAGGGAGACGAGTGACAGTGGAAAGGGGAAAGGGTCAGTTGCTGGACAGGAAGACTGTCGTTCGGGGATACAGGGTGTTGTGCGTGTCAGGTTATCGGGGAGGATGGACTGGCGTGGGCGGTGTTGGGCTTGTGTTTGGAGAAAGGGAGGGGGTAGGCATGGGAGGGGGAGAGGAGAAGGGAGAGGAAGGTGACAATTCTGTGGCCGAGGGGAAGAGGTAGTGATGCTGCGGACAGTGTGGATGGGAATCTCTCCTTCTCTCTCACTCACTCTTTCTCTCCTCTTCTCTTCTCTTCTCTTCTCTTCTCTTCTCTTCTCTTCTCTTCTCTTCACTCACTCACTCACTCACTCACTCACTCACTCACTCACTCACTCACTCACTCACTCACTCACTCACTCACTCACTCACTCACTCACTCACTCACCCACCCACCCACCCACCCACGCACTACCTACTCAGAAACCCACCCACTATCCTACTTACTCACCCACGCAATTGAAAGACCAAAGCAAAACAAAACACAGTGCGGATTCGGTCCCCCGATGCGGTATGTATGTGTATGGTGTGTTCAGCGAGAGTGCGGCTGAGAGTGGTGTGGTGTGCATGTGGGTTGAATGATTGATGTGAACAGTATTGTTCACTCCACTAAAGGGACGCGACTGTTCACCGCCACGTAACTGTCGCTGAACTCGCTCACTCTTTCTCTCTCTCTCTCTCTCTCTCTCTCTCTCTCTCTCTCGCTCCCCTCCCCTCCCTTCCCCTCCCTTCCCCTCCCTTCCCCTCCCCTCCCTTCCCCTCCCTTCCCCCTTCCCCTCCCTTCCCCTCCCCTCCCCTCCCCTCCCTATTCAATATAACCACGACGAGTCCGGTCGTGTTACCGAGGCCTTGTTCTTGGGGCTTGTCGGGAAGTGTGACGTCTTGGGTGGAATGCAGTTGTTGCGTTTGCTGGTGCTGTTGTTACTGATATTCTTGTTATTGTTATTATTGTTACTCTTTATTATGGTTAATTATTATTGATTCAGATTATTGATTATAATTACTCATGATTGTGATTATAACAAAAGCATAATAGTTATGATTATTTTTTTTATTGATGTTGATATAGTGATTATTGTAGCTACTCTCTCTCCCCTTCCTACGTCTCTCTTTTATAATGCTAATGATGTAATTTGTAATGGATGTCCTGGAAAGAGAGTTGCGTGTGAGTGTGCGTGTATGTATCTCCGTGATTGCGTGCATGCTTAAACCTATGCCACTGTCAGTTGTTTTCATATGAGGCGTTGGCGCTTTCTCTCGTGGTGTGTGTTCCGTGCGTTTTTTTTAAGGAAGGGGGGGGGGGGTAGAGAAACAGAGAGAGAGCAGAAGTGACGGCACTCTCTTCCTAGAATGAGCAAGCGCGAGCGCATTGTTTGTACTACGTTGTGCAACCGGCGATCGTAAAAAATGGTAGGAGAGAGCGGGGGCGAGGGAGAGAGGGATAGGGAAAGAGAAAGGGAAAGGGAAAGGGAAAGGAAAGGAATATGGATAGGGCTAGGGTTAGAGTTAGGGTCGAGGGTGAGGGAGAGAACGAGGACGAGGACGAGGGTAAAGGTGAGGGGCGGGACGGGACGGATAGGGTGGGGGCGGGAACAAGGAGTGCATTCGATGAAAAGGGGCTGGAATGCAGGCGACACCTCTAATCGATCCTACGAGGGAAACCTGAGGGGAAATGATTACCTATTAGCGGGGGGATTGATGCATCTGGAAGGATTACATCTTGCGCGGACCAGAGGGGAGGGTGACCCGTTGTGTTGAGAAGGGTGCTTTGTGGGGGATGGGGGGGGGGGGGCAAACGGGCTGATGTGTGGGCTGAGTGGGCGTGACACGTTACCTAACAAAAAGATTTTCAATCATGGGTCATATGACGCCCCAAACCGAAGCAGCTTTGTGTGTGCGTGCATGTGCGTGTATATATTACGTAAACGGAAATCATTGGTTGGGAATCCTTTATATGAGACACTGCGCGACGGCTCCTCCCTTGTTGTGGGTGTCCCCGTCGCTTGTTTTATTCCGTCACCGCGTGTCTGGTTTTCACGGGCGTGGGAACGTGCGGTGCGGAGGGCAGAGGCGTGGAGGCAGCGTCAAAAGTATCGTCACCGCGCGCGTGTAAGGACAGGTGAAGGTGAGGGAAGACACCGACCCTCGCCATGATGCCATCACCTCCATCATCGGGCTATTTACTGCCTTTCCCTTTTCCCCTTTCCTTCTTGCCTCCCCCGTTCCAGGTCCCAGGGCAGCGGGCGAGCGCATGGACTAGGGGATCGGGCGATGTGTTAGGCCGAGGTGCTCCCGTGGGCCGTGGGCGGACGCGTTAACGAGGGAGGAACCGCATGTAAACAAACGAGGTAGTGTCACGGCCGCGCGCTAGAGGGCAGGAGTGCACTGGGGCGTTGAACTCACACTCACGATCAGCCCACGCCTTCAACACTGCAATATGCCTTCGTTTCACTGTAGCGACGTCCTTGCGCATGTTGCCTGCCCATACGTCCTGCTGAGTGTCTTGTGGGCGGGAGTGGCAAGGCTTGACATCGGAAATGCGGCTAGGAACTTATTCTGGGATCTTTTCCTCACGCATTGGGCATTTCCTCCATATGAGTTTGGACTCGAGAATTTCTCTCTCTCTCACCGTGTTTCTTTTTTTTTAAGAGCTATTTCCTATCCCATTAAGAACCAGTGGCAAAATGGCCTCGGGGGAGACCCCTTCATGCACGCTCTTACATGTCATTAGAGTGCATTTTACGGTGTGTGTATGCACAAAGGAAGGATCGCGTCTGTGTACACAACGCACTATATTTAGTCCACCCGCACGATCGTCAAACCTTCTCGCTCTTCCATCTTCATTGGCGATAATTGGTTAATTTGTCGGCGGTAATTGCATAGGAATAGCCCGGGCGACCCGATGACGTAGCATTATGGACGTCCTGTTGGAGCTGCGTTTGAAGAGACGTGTTGATTGCTTGTTTGTTATGTTTATGGCTCCGGTGCTTGGTTGATGGGCCGCTGAGTGATGGCTCTGAGAGATTTATGGCTCCGAGACGGTTTTTTTCATTCTCTGTCCGATTTATTTTTAGTCTTTGGATCAATTGACTAGCGTTCATCTCCACTTGTTCTCTTTGTCTCGCGCATCTTCTATTTCCTTTTCTTTCTTATTTCTTCCAATAATTTTCTTGCTTGCCTTCTCATTTTTTGTTCGCTCGTTTCGGCTCTTCACCCCCCCCTCTCTCTCTCTCCTATCCCTCTCTTACTCACCAGCTCCCATCCTCCCTCGTTTTTTCTTTCTAGCCCATCCATCTTTCAGTTTGTCTAGCTAACAATATCAGCTGCATCTGTTCTCTTTAGAAGCAGTCTGATCCAGAAAGAATCAGAACGGATACGATGTGTGATTCCGGAAGACTTAAAGCCTAATGATTCCTGTGCATCAGTGCTGTCAGCATAGCGATGCTAATGACCCACGTAATTTGCAGCCGTATCTTAGATTTTGACTGCCAACTAGTTTCAATTTGGGCAGTCGTTGCATATATCGGCCGAGTGACCGAGTGACTTCTATTCGCAGTATTACGAATAGCAGATTAGACTGTGCCTTCAACATAAGCTTTATCCCCGCATGAGATGTGAAGTACAGGGCATCTGTTTTGAATGTGGGGGTTTATTAAAGATAATTTTGATTACATCAAATACGACGGCACGCTCGTACGGAGGGGGTCAGAGGTATCGGACGTTTCCCTGATGCACACTGAGCGATAGACAAGCGAGCGATGATGGCGGTGGTGTGAGTATCCGAGGCGAGGCTGGCAGGGATCCAGAGACATTGGGCGCTGTTGGTGTGTCGGAGGAGGAGGCGCGGAGCCGTCAAGGTGGTGGTAGCGAGAGGAGACGTGTAGGCCTAAAACACTCTCTTTGAGGTCGGCCACCGCTAGGCTTACCATATAAGTAATTGGGTTTCTGTTAGGCCGAGACGATGGCAGGGCTAGGGCGGCTGGGTGGGTGGGGGAAGGGTAGTCGTAAGGAGGAGGGGGAGGAGGAGGAGGAAGAGGATACAGCGAGTTATTTTTAAGATATTAAATTCCGTGTTTTTCTATTGATGGTTTGCTTGGCTAATTTTAATGGGGGGGGGCAGACAGGGTGGACTTTCTGGTTGTGGCATTGTGGATTTTTTATTTATTTTATATTTATTATTATTATTATTATTATTATTATTATTATTATTATTATTATTATTATTATTATTATTATTATTATTATTATTATTATTATTATTATTATTATTATTATTATTATTATTATTATTATTATTATTATTATTATTATTATTGTTATTATTATTATTATTATTATTATTATTATTATTATTATTATTATTATTATTATTATTATTATTATTATTATTATTATTATTATTATTATTATTATTATTATTATTATTATTATTATTATTATTATTATTATTATTATTATTATTATTATTATTATTATTATTATTATTATTATTATTATTATTATTATTATTATTATTATTATTATTATTATTATTATTATTATTATTATTATTATTATTATTATTATTATTATTATTATTATTATTATTATTATTATTATTATTATTATTATTATTATTATTATTATTATTATTATTATTATTATTATTATTATTATTATTATTATTATTATTATTATTATTATTATTATTATTATTATTATTATTATTATTATTATTATTATTATTATTATTATTATTATTATTATTATTATTATTATTATTATTATTATTATTATTATTATTATTATTATTATTATTATTATTATTATTATTATTATTATTATTATTATTATTATTATTATTATTATTATTATTATTATTATTATTATTATTATTATTATTATCATTATTATTATTATTATTATTATTATTATTATTATTATTATTATTATTATTATTATCATTATTATTATCATTATTATCATCATTATGATTATTATTGTTATTATTATTATTATTATTATTATCATTATTATTATTATTATTATTATTATTATTATTATTATTATTATTATTATTATTATTATTATTATTATTATTATTATTATTATTATTATTATTATTATTATTATTATTATTATTATTATTATTATTATTATTATTATTATTATTATTATTATTATTATTATTATTATTATTATTATTATTATTATTATTATTATTATTATTATTATTATTATTATTATTATTATTATTATTATTATTATTATTATTATTATTATTATTATTATTATTATTATTATTATTATTATTATTATTATTATTATTATTATTATTATTATTATTATTATTATTATTATTATTATTATTATTATTATTATTATTATTATTATTATTATTATTATTATTATTATTATTATTATTATTATTATTATTATTATTATTATTATTATTATTATTATTATTATTGTTGTTATTATTATTATTATTATTATTGTTGTTATTTTTATTGTTATTATTATTATTATTATTATTATTATTATTATTATTATTATTATTATTATTATTATTATTATCATTAGTATGTTTTCGTATAATCATCATCATCTTCCTACTATTATTATTTTTTTTAATCATTTTTTTTATTTTTATTATTATTTTTTCATTATTATTATTATTATTATTATTATTATTATTATTATTATTATTATTATTACTATTATTATCATTATTATCATTATTGTTATTATCATTATTATCATTATTTTTATTATTATTGTTACTATTACTATTATTATTATTATTATTATTATTATCATTATTATTATTATTATTGTCATCATTATTATTATTATCATTATTTTATTTTATTATTACAATTATTATGATCATCATCATCATCATCATCATCATCATCATCATCATCATCATCATCATCATCATCATCATCATCATCACCATTGTTGTTATTATTTTTGTTGTTATCATTATCATCTTTAATACTATTGAATGTTTATTATTTTGATTGTCATTATTATCATAACTCGTTATTAGTGGTTGATATTGTTGTTGTTTTGTTATGTTATATATATATATTATATATATATATATATTATATATATATGTATATATATATATATGTATATATATAATTTTTTATTTTATTGTTATTGTTATTGTTATTGTTCTTTTTTTTTTTTGCTTAGAGAATTTTCTATTGATATTATATATATATTTATATATATATATATATATATATATATATATATATAATATATATATATATATATATATATTTATTTATTTATTTATTTTTATTTATTATTATTTTTTTTTATTATTATTATTATTTTTTGGCTCATTAAGAAAAGAAATTAAGAACTCATGTGACAATTGAATTCTAAATGTCCCTCTTCTCTTGCAGAACACCACCATGCCTATTTGCTGCGAGTGCCTGGGTACAGAAAATAGTGTTGAAGGCGGCTTTATGCACTGTGGTACCTGCCGGACCTCAGTTCACCCCAAGTGTTTGCGTCTCGACCCTGCGTCCTCTGTGAGATTACAAAATCAAGGGTGGCAATGTGAAGACTGCAAACCTTGTATAGTATGTCGGAAGACAGCATCAGAGGTATGAATACTGCTTGATACTGGTGTTGATGCAATAGAAAGGGCTGTGCTATGTGCAGTATGGTCTTTTGTTGTGTTGTTTGTTTGATCTTTTTCAGATATTGCAATATTGGTTAAAAAAAAAAATATATATATATATATGCATATGTATATTTTTATATTGGGTGGTGTAATAGTCCAGAGAGAGAAATTAGTGATAGTAGTATGGGAAGACAAGTCACATGAGAAATTTATTCCATTCAGTTCCCTCATGTTTTAAGATTATTGGATTAGGAATATTTTCCATTCCTCCTTCTTGCTTCCTTTACATGTGAGTATTACTATGGAGTGGACATAATTAATTTTTCTCTCCATCCTGCTCTGTTAGGTCCTAGGCAGCCTAATTATATGCACAACATGTGATGAGGGCTACCACATAAGATGCGTCACACCCACGCTGGAGCACCGGCCAAATCCCCCTAACTGGTGCTGTTCCCACTGTACCAAAGGGCCGCGAGGCACCAACAACAATAATCGTAGCAATACCGCCTCACCTACGGGAAGCATCCAGGGCGAGAGCATAGCCAGCAACAGCACCCTGGCTTCCAATAGGAAAGGGCGAGGGAGGTCCCGGAAGGGTCTCCAGGAAACTGTAAGAAGTAGAAAATACAGCTCCTCGTCGTCCAGTTCGCGGTCAAGGTGAGTCACAGAAGCTTTCCTCCTTAGTTGTGGGAATTAATGCTCATATGCGTATGCGTATTTGTGTTGAGTTCAATATTTTTTCTTATTTTCCTGCATTATAAGACTGCTGGGGAAAAATGAAGGATATGTAAAATAATGTTTGATTGCCAGATTACCTTTCACAGTTATGTATGAATTTGAAATGTGTAGTTAGCATATGGATTACTTTGGATTTGTTTGTTCATTTATGTTTTTATTTAGCATTAGAGTTGTTCTTGACTCAGTGCTTCATATTTATGGTTTTTCTTTTGTACAGGTCAGCATCTCGATGGCGTAAAAGTGAGAGTGAGCAGCAGAAGGAGCTACCCAGCGACTCAGAGGACAGTGATGGTATGCATGGGCATCTTGGCCCTCCAAAGAAACTTCTTAGTGACAAGTTATCCAAAGAAAAGGCTAAGTTTTTCAAAAGGAGTTTGGCTGAGAAGGGTAAATTTAGAGCTGCAAAGAGTGAAATACGGGTGGTGTCTCACGGGAGTGCGGGTACTGGCATATCAGGGATGAAAAGAGAGAACACCAGTGGGCAGGTAAAGCGTGTGGAGCTGGGCAGTGAGTTAAGTTCCAGTGGGCCAGAATCAACCACAGACACTAGTAGTAGTGATGAGTCTGGTGCTGACATGCCTAAGGCAGCCATCAGAAGAACATTAGGGCATGATAGTGATGGGAGTCCACCTCTGCAGCACAGCAAGGGAACTATGGGCATTAAACTACATGGCAGGAAATCCGATTCTCTGAGTGAAGGTGAGGTGGACTCGGGAAGTGGCACACCTCATGAGGAGCGAAGTTCCTCATCAACTAATTCGTCAAGCGCAATGCTTGCTTCTGGACATTTGAAAGGCCTTTTTGATGGCCTGAGCCACCTCTATACACCATATGACTCTCGGAAGAGACCAATGCAGGAAAGACCAAAGTATAAAGGACCAAAGAGGATATTAAAGTTATCCAGAGAGGGGGAGACCCAGCTCTGTGAGGCCAGTGGGGAGAGTGGAGGCAGAGTTGGTGAAGGTGTTGAGGGGATCTATGGTGGTGAGTGTAGTGGTGCGGGAAGTGGGATGGGACGAAGTGGGGGGGCATGGTCAGCGTGGGCGTCCCACAGGTGGCCTGGCACCAGTGTGGGGGCAAGCTCGGGTGGCACAAGTGCCATCCCGTCAACTCTGGTAGCAGCCAATCCTCTGGCGGCCAGCGTGGGTGGTGGTGGCAGCCAGACTCAGGCAGCGGATGGACGCAAATGGCGCAAGATGAAGCCCGAGGGCTGCAGCAGCCACACTGGGGGTGAGGGTAAGGCACTCTGTGGACCGTGATGCTGTGCTGCCACCTTCCCGCATCACACTCTCACCCTCGTAATGCTTGCGCTTCTTTACTGCTGCTTCTGCTACTGCTGCTAACTCCATTGCTCTTGCATGGCTAGCCTTCATATAAACCTATTAACTACCTAACTTCACTGTTATATGATTTTTATTTTATTTTTCTTCACGCCTCTCATGCACTTGGCAAAATGCATGCTGAGGAGGAACTATGTAATCCAGAGGGATTGATACTTTCATGAAATAGTCAAAAGCCTTAATTAGTTTTATAATCAGATAAATTACAAGGATCAAGTTTTTAATATGCTAAGTATGACTTTAGTTCATCTAGAGAATTTAACAGTCTTCAGCCTCATGGTTGACTTCCCACTATTATTCAGTATCAAAATATTCTCAGCATAGAGGACACAGGAAGATAGTTAATCAGGACAATGTCAGTTATTGCACTGTTCAGTAGAGAAAATGTCTAGCACTGCAACTGAAGGGCTCAACCCCAGCTGTTGCTTATCGCCTTAGTGCATGCAGAAGACAATGCACTTGTGCATGAGTGATATAAATGTTTTTATAAACTGATGTATGGTGACAGGCACTGCATGCCAAAGATTAAGTATTGAAATATCAAGGAGTAGGATATCTTAAGGACCTGCTTCTTTATTTTATTTTTCTCCCTTTTTTATACCAAGTTTTTGTTTTATTTTTATGCTTTGATTTTCCTCTCCTGGTTGTAGTGTTTTGTTATTGGCAGTTATCTTCAACGGTTACCACGAGAGTTGCCCTGGCTTTCCTTAGCTTACCATTTGGCCAATTTACAGGGTTATGTGGTGGGAACTAGTCTCTCAAAATGTACGAACAAGTGGGGGATGGCAAACTGTGGAAGCTCTCGGGGCCTCTCGATCTGGGAACCCAGACATATCTGACACCACCAGAATCATAAATAAGTAATAACAATAATAAGCCAAAAGCAAATGCAAATAATAAGGTCTCATAACCCTCAAAATTTGGATCCAGGTTTGCGATCCACCTGTATATAACCGGGTAGCTTTTCTCACCCTGAATTTCTACAAAATAGTGGGGCTAGAGGCGGTGTGTGCTTTTCTTAGTTAATGGGGCCGGGCTGTGCTGGGTTCTGGGAGTCAGGCCTCATGATTATGGTTGCTAAATGTTGAAGGACATGAATAATATATGGTTAATCATTTACTGTTTGTGTGTCTTTTTAATTATTGTATATTTTAACTTTCTTTGAGATATTACTATACTAATGCCTTAAACCATTTTTCTTGCTAATATCATGTACTTTGAAATAGAAGAAATAATATTTTGATTCTTTTGTTTCACACATTGAATGTTCATGAGAAGAAAAGATATATCTATATATATATATTTATTTACATAAATGAGAATAGCTTACTTTTAGCAATAGTATTTTATATTTTGTAAATGAATTACTCTTAATAACCCAGAATCTTAAGAGTTTATCACTCTTCTGCTACTTTAAAAGAAAATGCATTGAGGCTCAGTGTGTGTATAAGTATGACCTTGGTAGATCCCGGAGTGAATGCTGAAGTGTTGCTCTCCCCGCCCACAGTGGAGAGTAAAGTCAGTATGGAGCCCCTCCATCGACCACCTTTACCCCCAGGAGTCACTGAGAGAGACTTGGAAATGTTTAAGAAGGCTCAGGAACAGGCAGTGCAGGTGAGTTAGGACTTGTTGAGGAAATATTGGATGTTTTGACATGTAGAGAACTTATTATATTTAATTATATTATATTACAGAATGTTGGATGACTTCGCAACTATGTGGTAGAAAAGAAGAATAGGAAAAGAATTATAATTAGATGTAGACATTTATTGAGATGATTATCTGGATGGATGGACATATTTATGATTTGAAAGACTTTGATATTTTTACTCTAGTAACACATACAGACTTTGATGATATTTAGCATATTATAAACACATGCATTTCAATCTTTGATAAGTAACTCATTAATGGACTTGACACCTCACCAGGAAATGGATAAGAATAGAACAACGGTTCAGGAGCGAGACCCCTTCAATATGTCGCGGTGTCCAGCCAGCATAGATTTTGGCCAGTATGATATTCAGACATGGTATTCTGCTCCATATCCCCAGGAATATGCACGGTATGTAAAAAAATTTTCTCTTCTTATTTTTCCCCAGATTTCTGCTTTCTCAATCACACCACATCACACACACACACACACACACACACACACACACACACACACACACACACACACACACACACACACACACACACACACACACACACACACACACACACACACACACACACACACACACACACACACACACACACACACACACACACACACACACACACACACACACACACACACACACACACACACACACACACACACACACACACACACACACACACACACACACACACACACACACATATATTAAGTCTCGTTTAATTTTATATGCATATAAAAGTACCTAAATATTTATATATTATGGCTGATGGCTTATTTAGACATTTGAAATGTAAAAGATAATATATACAAAATCTGTGCAAGATTAGGAAGCTTATTTGATACTCTTTGGTAGGTCTTAGTGTTGATTTTTCCATATATTTATTCTTTACCTCCTTACAGGTTAACCAAACTGTTCCTTTGTGAATTTTGTCTCAAGTATATGAAAAGTGTCTCCATGTTAGGCCGGCACTTAGAAAAGTGTCTTTGGCGCACTCCACCTGGTACTGAGATCTACCGGAAAGATAACCTGTCTGTCTTTGAGGTATGTTTCTCCTTTTTCTTGTTCTTTTGATATTGTTTTTAAAGCCAGTGGTCCTTGATTCATGGTTGATAGTAATACATAATTGAAATACAATTTCTTATCCTACTAGTTTAATTTTGATTATTATTCTTTACTAATAACTGTTGCTTACAGTGCATCTCATGGTCAAATATGAAGTAAAAAATGAATTTATGCATTGTGGAATATGGGTGTATAATGATATGGATAATACTCAAGGAAGAAATGAGACCCAAAGAGACACATCTAACCGTGGTGTTACTTTTACAGGTGGATGGTAACGTGAGCAAGATATATTGTCAGAATCTGTGCCTATTAGCTAAATTGTTCCTGGATCATAAAACTCTATACTATGATGTAGAACCCTTTCTCTTCTACGTTTTGACCCGCAATGATGAGAAGGGCTGCCATCTTGTTGGATACTTCAGTAAGGAGAAACTCTCAGCATTGAAATATAACGTGTCGTGTATCATGACTATGCCACAATACCAGCGGCAAGGCTACGGACGATTCCTTATTGACTTCAGTAAGTGTCTGATTTTAATGTATTTGTAGATCTGTTGTCCTGTGCTTTGTGACTTCAGATTTAACCCATTGACAGCGGATGGCATGATGTGCTGCATAGGCAGAGTTGGTAGTAGATGCGGATAACACTGTATCAAACAACGTAAACCAGCCACATGATTGTATACATATTTTATTAAAACCGCGACCAATGGGTTAAGCCTATCACATTTCAGTGTCAACGACATCTAACGTTATATAATGTTCGAATGGTATCGTGAAACTGCTTGATCTCTCTTAAACTTGAGTAAGAAGGATATAATTGAAACGTTATTTCCCAGTCTATTAATATTGAAATATTGTATTATGTGTCATTTTCTACTAATAGTGATAATAGTAATATCAGTGTACCACTTCTAAAATTCATTAAATAGGATTTGTGTTTGTTTTTAGAATGAATCTTTCTAAATAATGTTTTAAAGAAAGAAAGAAAAAAAATTATGTAAAGACACATCTGCTGGTTTGCTAGTTAATTCAGTGAGAAGTAGGGGAAATGAGCCAGGTGTGAACACTAATTAGATGTTTGATTATTTACCTCTCATTCTCTTATTTCAATGATAAATCTGATTTAGAACTGCCTATTTACATGCTTTTCATATCATGTTTCTTCCCTTGTGTCATAGTTGTGATGTTAAATGTAGACAGAAAATTATTTGCTACTGTTTCCCAGCCAACTTTAAAACTATGCTCCCATGTTCAAGTCGTTTATCTTAACCCCTTAACCCGATACCACTGGCTGCCGGCCACAGACGGTGATTATGTAATATGCATAGCGCCGGGTGCCGGCATGCGGCGTCAATCGTATAATTGATTTAGGCCTATGTGTTCGAGAGCCCCGGCAATGCAGCCATGCAAAGACGGAACAGTGCCGGCGGGAATGGGTTAATGACAGATGATGTGACGTTCATGTCATGGTTTGGCTGATCTTCCTGCTGGTGACGTGAATGCCACATCATGGCTTGCTGGGTGATCAGGCTAGCCACTGCCTCAGCATACATGTTATTTCTGCTCATTTTCAAATACCCAGACGAAATGTCTAGGTGCAGCCAAATCTGCCCTTTTATTAATGGGTTAATGCTCTATTATTGATAATTGTTTAAATATTTAGTTGCAGAAATATTTTAATTTTATGATAATGGAAAATATCAAAACAAAATTGAAAATATACAGATTGTTTGGGTACTGCTATCAATTGCATGCATTTCCCAAATTTTTTATATTTATATTCCATAAACATTCAGTGGACTAATAAAGGAAAACCAAAAAGATTTGTAGATGTGCGATTAACTTTAGGAGAATATACTTTCAGTTCTAGTTGATCAGTTATGTCAGGAGAGGGATTGACTGAGGGTCAGTGTGTAGTCATTACAAGAAATGTTTTGATAGTTAAGTGTTAAAGTGATCCAGAGAAGTAACGACATAGTAGCTTAGTAATCCAGATCAGCTTGTATACTGTATTAGCATTATTTTTGACTATTTTAAAAATGTCAACTGTCTTCTAGAGACTGAAGTCCTTTTTATTATTTGATGAGAATGCTATTCAAGGCTGTAAGTAAGAATGGGGTTGTAAGGATGCTGTGCATTTAAAAGAGAGCAAAGACATTTTGAAATTCCAACTACATTGAACAAGAGTGATGCAAGCTCTTGCTTTAGTAAGCAAGGATGATCATTAAATTTTCATACTTGGATTTTGAGGGTATTTAGTATCTTCTTCTCAGTCACCATTAATTAACTGGGTTATTTCCAGGCTACTTGCTGTCAAAAAGAGAGGGCCAGCCAGGAACGCCTGAGAAGCCCCTCTCTGACCTGGGAAGAGTCTCGTACACTGCCTATTGGAAGTCAGTCATCCTGGAGTACCTGTTTCACTTACGGGACAAAAGCTCCTTCTGCATCCAAGAAGTGGTCAAGGACAAGGCCATGTATCCTGCTGATGTTGTGTATACACTGAATATCCTTGGCTTCTTCAAGAGGAATGCATTAGGACAGTAAGTTGGGGTGTTTTTTTTTTTACAAGATAGTGCCAATTTAGTTCAGATCAGTCATCCTTCAGATTTTATTTATGAATAAGAAATGTTATATTTCATTTGAGTTAGAAAGTGTGTAACACAAGTAAGTGAACATCCATTTATGTAAAAGCTAATCTAACTGAAGTATTACTTAAATGATAAGTCATGATAATGATATCCTCATGTTAATCTTGTTATTTATTTTCCAAAATGTAACTGTTCAAAATTAGATATAAAACAAACAAACAAACATATCCAGTACTTTATTGAAAGTAAATATATATCCAACAGTTGAGAAAAGCCACCCTAAGAATTCTCCTAAACCTTTCAGAATGGTAGTAAGCATAGACTGGAATATGGTGGAGGAGCACTATCAGAAACAGCTGAACAACCCTCGGAGATTGCGGCTGGATCCAGAGGCCCTTCGCTGGTCACCGCTTGTACCTGGGCATAATGTATCTGTGCAACAAGACTCTGATGAGGTAAGGCTGTCATTTTGCGGTGTGGCTGGTGGTAATGTTTCAGTTGACTACCTGTTTTTTGTTTTGGTCCTTGGGTTGGTTACTTTTGCAAATTGTTCTTATATATAGGGATTTTTGAGTTTTTGTTTATTGTGCCTCTGTATTTCTACTCAGAATGAACAAATTGAAGAGAGAGGATGTATAAAAGATTTGCCGTAAATGAAGGAATTGTCATTTTTATGTTTTTAAAATATTTTCTTACAAAATGTTGAACATGAATTTGCCTTGACCAACAGAAGTATATTAGAAATACCAGTGTAATATATGATACCATCATTTCAGGAGGAGGAAGAGAAAGATGAGAAGAAGGAGAAGAAAGAAGACAGTCTTGAGATCAGCAGAGAGGAGGAGTCATATAAGATGGATGACATAAAGATGGAGGAATCAGAGAAAGAGCCAGTGGTGGAAGAGGCAAGCAGCAAGCTGGAAGAGCAAGAGGAAGAAGAAGAAGAGGAAGAGGAGGAGCAAGAGCCCAAGAAGGTGGAGGAGGAAGTGCCCCAAGTGCCTCCTGTACTGTTGTCGTCGTCCTCCAAGAAGCGGGGAAGATCTGCCAAAGTCACGGACACAGCAGAGATCTCAGAGTCTGTGGTAAGGATGAATATTTTTCACTTTTGCTTGTCACGTTCAGGAAATGTAGTTCTCTGGATTTTTCACATACTGAAGTTGCCTCTTGGTTTATGCTACTTTAAAACATATCCTTTAAATGTGTCCTTTAGATATCCTCGGGGCAGTAATTCATTATTTTACAGATCTTCACTTGTCATCATTTGATTTAGCTATGGTCAGAGAGTAATATGCTTTTTATTTTTGTGTAACGAGCTCAGAAAATGATACGCATTTCTTGATTATTATTTAGCACAAAGTTGAATGTCTACTGACAAGCATGAATTGAATTAAATATTTAAATATCAATGCAAAACAAATTGATAGAACACTTTTCTAACTCAAAGTAAATTGTGGTAGAATGACTGCAAAATTCACATTTACTCATACTTTCAGGTGGAAGCCAAAGAGAGGGAGAAGGAGAATATTAACAGCAGTGTTGATGATATCAAACAGACTGAAAACATTTCCTCACAAAACAAAATTGATGACAAGATGTCGTTAGCCTCAAAGGAGGATGCTTATGTTTTTAAGGAAGAGGATGAGAGCGATTTTGAACCCACCTTCCGAAGCCTCCACAGCGAAAGGAGGAAGTCACACACCCTTAAGGAAACTCAGTGTTCTCTGGAGAGGCGGAGAGGGAAACGAAGAGTGAGAGGCCACAACGAAGATGAGAGGCTGAGCTTAGAGGAGCCACAGCCAACAGAAAAAGGTATGTTAAGATTATGCAGACACTTGAGGAGTGTGAAGTGCAAAAGAAATAAGATTTAGGAGCTCAAAAGTAAATTGTATTAATGTCCATACAGATAGAGTGTATTCAGTTTGTGGTCTATTCTTGCAAGATATGAACTGTTTTTACTGAGAAGATTTTGAATTTTTTGTGGGATTAAATTGCAAAATTATGACATATGATATATAAGATAAACAAAAACATTATTAGTAATTCAGCTTTCAGATAAACAGGATTTTTATGAATATACCCAAAACAAGTTGCAAAGAAATATATATGTGAGGTTGAACTTATTTTTGAACTCTTAGTAAATGTTAATTTTTCTTCCCCAGATTTTATCAAAGATCTAGTGAGCAACAAAAGAGGCAATCTAGATTCAATGTCTACACCAAGAAACTCAAGGAGAGTGGCATCCAGCTCGCGAGTAAACTATGGGGAGGTAGACACTGAAGATTCAAGGGAAATTACTGAGGAAGACAATGATTCCTCAGTCTTGATACCAAAGAGCCGGAGGGAAACCTCTAGTAGGACTAGAAAGAAACCAGAAGTTGGAGAGAGTGAGGAAGAGACCTCCATAATCAGGGAAACATCTAGAAGCAAAAGAAAAGCAGAAGCACAAGAAACTGAGGAACCAATCACAAGCCACAGAGAGTCCTCGAGAACTCGAAGAAAGCCAGACACTTCCATAGCGGACGTGGAAAAGGAATCTCATAATACAACGGCAGGGGAGTCGGAGCGTTCACAGAGACTCAGGAATAAGACCTTGAACTCCTCCGTCAACAGCAGCAGGGAAGCCCGTAGGAGGAAGCACTCCGAAATTGAGGAGGAGGAGCAAGCACCAGTGGGGGCTGACAAGAATGAAACTCAGAAAAATAGGCAAGAGGTGGAAGAGACTCTAACCCCAAAGCACAAACGGGCGAGGAGGGGTGATGATAGAGACCGCACAATCAATCAGAACCATGAAGTTGTTGAGAGACATACTAGAAGAAATAATGAAGTTGAGGAAACTTCAAGAACCAGAAAGTCCAAACGGATCGAAGAGCAACCAGAGCCGGTCAACCTCAGATCAAAAAAGTCGAGGCTGAGCAGGAACCTCTCCTCCTCAGATGCAGCTGCTGCTGGCTTAAGGAGAAGTCTGCGCGGAGTTGCTAATGGGCCAGAAGAGGAAGAGCATGAAAATGAAGAGGATGGGTAAGTAGATTAATTTTAAGCATGGTGACAGTGTGAAATCAGTCCATCATTCCTGTGTCTTCAGCAGAGAGAGCAATATGATGATACTTCCAATGTTGCTCAATCCGTCTCAGCTTGCTTGAATGGGTGGTTAATTTTTTCGTTGAAATTAACCTGCTTTGGTAAAGGATTATCTTGCTTTGATTTTATGGTAGAGGCTGAATGATACAATAGATTTTGGAGTTTTAATTACAAGCAAAAGGTAAATCCATCTATCTCATTAACAAAATGGGGGTATCAGGGACATACAGGACAAAATTTTCAAGCTAGTTACAGCGTTGGTGTCCCCATAACACATAATCCTTGAAATTTGTATACTGTAACAGAGGGATGTAAGTGAAATAACATCCTTTTTTATGATAATAATGGAGAAAGGAAGTAAATAAGCATGACAGGATCTTGGGGCCTCTCTAGTTCACAACAGATTTCAGTACATCTTTCTGGGGCCCTTTTCTCTCATTCTTTCTCTCCATTTTCCTATCTTGTTATTCTTTTGAGTCTTATATCACTTCCTTCAAAATGGAACATAACTACACACACTCACCAGTCAAAAATATGTGAGAGGCACAAGCCTACAACTCTCTTGTCAAAATTATTTTCGAAAACTTTGTTCTTTGTGTAAATCTTGTGATAGATTTAAAGTAGAAAATAAAGAAGAATCTTGCATTGCTGCCTTTAGTTTGAATAAATATGAGTTTTGGTAACCACCTCTATGGCTTTGTGGCATGTGCCTCAGTTCTGCATGTTAGAATTATCTGGCATCAACAAGAACACATCTTTGTAGAGTTGGTTGTTATTTTAAACTATCTTCTCTGTTTGTGCTATTGCTTGCATTTCTTTTGTAGTTCATAGATCTTTAAGCTTTTCTTGTGCTTGATTTTGAGTATGTTTCAAGTATACAGTTGATCTTAACAAAACACACATAGCATTAAAACACAGTTGTGCGGCTTCAAAGCCCCAGTTTTTAGGGCCGGTTTATATTATGCCAGCCAATTAATATATTTTTTAGGGCCTAATAATGAAATAGCCCCATTTTTGCATTTGGGGCTAGAATTCCCCCATCGGGGATGGGTCGGGGTTAACCGGCGGTATTAAAAAAAAGGTCTGGATGTAGGATGGCTGGCTGGGTTGTGATGCCATGCCATCCGCGTCTATGACCGACTCTGCCTTTGCAGCAAATCATGCCATCCGCTGCTAATGGGTTAAATTACTATGAGATTTTGACATGGGTCTTGGTCGCAGTTTTAAATAAATATTTGTGCAGTAGGATGGCTGGTATACATTGTCTGGCACGGTGCCATCCGCGTCTATGACCAACTCTGCCTTTGCAGCAAATCATGTCATCTGCTGCTAATGGGTTAAGAATGCATACACTTTAGTACATTATTAAAAGTTAGTTATTCTTGGAAAGAAGAAGAAAATTAAACTTGAAGAAAATGGATTTCATAAGAACTGAAAATGATAGTAAAGCTTATCTATAGCTGTTTGCATGGTGTGTTGCTTGGAAGTTCTGATTTTTAGTTTGTATTAGAAACTGGAATTAGATGATTATTTAGAAAATTGGAGAATGAATGATAAAATTAATAAATAAACCAATTAATTGATAGACTAAACTGTTAGGAGCTTGATAATGAAAATAATATTTGTTCTAATGAATAATTATTTGTATGATTCTCATGGTATTTGTTACAGAATTAACCAAATGACATAATTGTATACTGACAAAGTGATGCGTAGCTCTAACACAGTATACAACAAAGAACTAAGTTTGATTTGCCTGATAATTTTATATACAGCCAACAGAAGTTCTCAGAAGCCAATGTGCAACAAACATTTTAGCTAGGTTTGCTTTACTGGTAATTCTTTTAAAGGTAAGTATAACCTTCAGGAATAATTTTCCCCTGAAAAGGATCTTTGTTTTCAGTGATTTTTTTGCACTTCGCTACTCTTTGTATGAACTTGTGTATTTGTTGGTAGTGTTAGAAAATTTTCAGACTGGCATACTTCAAGTTGTTTTGATAATTTTTTGGTTTCACACTTGTAATTGATTTCATCAAGTTGATTTCTTAGATCAAGAGTAAGAGTTTTGATTATATCACTTGAAATATGTAGTATTCTACATGTAAAGATGTAAGGATAGTCATGTTTTTTTCCTTCATATAAACTGTTAACAAATGTCAGATTATTTATAATTTTATACAGAGTGTTTTTTACTTCTTTACTTCTACCTATTTTCTATCCTCTCATTGTTGCTATGAAGATGCTAGGTGATTGTGACTTTTTTTTCTTTCTTTTTTTTTTTTTTTAGGTCATCAGGCCTCTTAACCATTTTCACCATTTTTATTGTTATGCATATATACATTTTCCACTTCATAGATTTGTTAATGGTAGTACTCCTTGATATAACCTTGTCTCTCTGTTTATTTTCACGGTGGGTGTCATCCAATATCATGTCTCATTATGAGGTGTTTGAGCCGTTCTCCCTCAGCCTAATGGTGACTCTTCCTATCACTAGCATGGACAGCGGAGACCTGGAGATGCCCCACCTGGAACCCATGGTGGACCTGGAGAAGCACTCAACCACTCCAAAGGCCAATGAAGTAAGTAGCTAATGGTGCCAGACTTTTTTCTTGATCTACATATATTTCTTTTTCTCTTTTGTTAACTTCAAACTCTGAAGATTAGGTTAATGACTAGATTTATGTGAGAAGTATGCTGTATAGTTTATATATCTTTATCTATTTTTTATTGTGTTATACATTTTCCTGTTGGGAAGCCAATTACACCACTTTGGAAAGTATTCTTTTAAGATATGGTTGTTGTATAAAACTTAATATATGAAGGTCATGTTCCCGACTTTTGAGCTCTTTAAGTTTTTAGTTTGTTACATGGCATTATAAACTCACATCTTAGAAAGCCATGAAAAGGTAAACTGAAAATGTTGCTAGATATTTTTACACACAAAAAGGAGGTTACCAACAGTATTCATTATCTTATTTTATTCGAGACATCTCTTAAGTGGGATAATTTTTAAAGAGCTTTGGTGCACTGTAAATATATCCTACATTTGATACTGTAAATGTTAGAGGCATTACTCATTGGTATCCATAATTTTGTCTTGCCAGTCAACAAGAGGGAAGAGAGATGGTGCTGACAGTCATGATCTGGCCAAGTCAGAACCAGGAAGAAACAGCAAGGTGGAGGCTAACTCGAAAGGAGATGAGAAAATCAACAAGGTGGAAGAGCCCGCTCAGCCTTCCCTGGTTAAGAAGCGAGGTTGGCCCAAGGGAGTACCTCGTGGGCCCAAGAACTCTAGTCGTGGTCGAGGCCGGGGTCCAGGTAGACCAGCCAGCCGGGGGCGGGGCAGATCCAAGGTGAGTACGGTTCCAAGGCCTGGTGGTGTGTGTGTGTTTGTGTGTGTGTGAGAGTTGTTTACATTCATTGTTTTGAAGCATGTTGTGACATTGCATGTCTTAGTGAGGCCATTGCCATGGTAGCATAGAGGTGTTGATGAAAGAGGCGGAACATATCACAGTTGGTAGTGTTCATTTATTAACAACACTAAAATTTTGATCATTGTTTCTTCTTTGAAGTTCTTCTTTCTAAAAGGAAATGAGTGACTAACTTTTCTAAGCATTACTGAGTATGGGATTTATTTCCATGGCTTTGTACTGCAGATGATAAATTCTTTAATTGATATTGTGAACATGAAGTGCATTAGAAATAACAATACTAATATACTTAGTTATCAGTAGGGCATTAGGGTGAATTCAGCAAAATTAGTTTTTATTTATTTTGAGATGTTATACATAAAAGTAATGAAGGGATATATGTTCAGATTAATTTGTATATCTTTTGCTTTAACTTAATCTAAAGCAAAATAAAGTGGTTATTTGATTGACATACTCACAGGAAACTTTATTTACTTTTTGTAATTCAGTTTCAGGGAGGGCAAAAGCCTGCTCCACTGGATGGTCCTGATGTGCAAGAGAGCGTACCTGAGAATCGTCAGTCCCTGAATGATGTCACGGATGGACAGTATGATGAAACTGATGAGCCGAAGGGGCTTGAACAGAAAAAGGACGACCCAGCCCCAGATGCCCCTGCTGTAGAGAGTACCCCGGCACCCGAAGGAGAGGCTGATGTTCCAGCTGCACCCACAGAAACCCCTGTGGAAAGTGCTGCAAAGGAGGACAGTGCTGAAAAAGATGTTACCACACAAGAGGAAAAGAAGAGTGAGACCGAGGTTGAGGTAGACAGTGTACCGCCAGAGGAAGTGGTAAATAAAGACCCTGATGCAGAGGTTGTTAAAGAGAGTGATACACATCCCACTACAGATGTATTCAAGGACAGTGTTGTTGAGGCTAATGTGGAGAGCAAAGAAACTGGTGAGAACGATGAACCAGAAAAGCAGGAGGATGAGATGGAGGTAGAGAAAGAGAACCACGACCCAGCCAAAGAGGCAGTGCTCGAGAAGGACACGGCTGGGGAGGTGGAGCAAGAGCTGAGTGAAGCTGACAAAGCTGTGGCCAGCATAATGAATGGAACTAGTGAGCCCATCCCCAACGGTGATTGTCTGGAACATGAAACTTTTAGCAATCCTCCTCCAGTTGAAGAGGTGCATGAGGTTGCAGAGTGCAAAGTTGGGGATGGGAGGGTGGATGAAGCTTACCAGGAAGAGGTCACAAAGGCAGTGGAGAGCATCTGGGGTGGAACAGAAGAACGAGAATCAAACCTGGTCGAGGATCCCCAACAACCAGAAATTATAGAGGAACCAAAAATATCTAGCCCATCTGTTCCAATCATTCCTTCGTCACCCATTCGCCAAACACTCTCCCCTGCCATTCCATCATGTTCTCCTCTCCATCCTGAAGGTGAAGTATCTCTCCAAAGTCCTGCTAACTCTGTAGACCATAATAGATCCCCAGAGTCCTCAGTTCCACACTCCCCTATACCTAGCACCCCTCCGCATGCCCCTGCTCCTCCGTCCCCCACTTCACCTTCTCCGGTACCTTCCCCTTTGCCACCTGACTCCCCTCTGGAGCCACCATGTGCCCCAGCTCCAGTCACTCCAACCTCACCAGGATCTCCAGCCTCCCCGCCTTCTCCCTCCTCTATAGGATCTCCCACCCCACTTCACTCTCCATCTTCGCCTATCTCTGAGATTCCTGTAGATCACATTCAGCCTTCGACTTCTCCTCAGCCACTGGATCTGGAGGAAGATCAGTCATGTCACTTGCCATCTGCTGAAGAACCAATGCCTGTGCCTGAGACACCCTTACTCTCTGCAGTTTCTAGTCACCACAGCCCAGATGTACAGGAGAGAAAAAGTCAGCATTGTGAACCTGTTGTAAAAGAACTTGGGCAAGATCAGCAGCAGTCACAGACACAGCCCCAGCCTCAACCCCAGCCCCAGCCCCAGCCTCAGCCTCAGCCCCAGCCCCAGCCTCAGCCTCAACCCCAGCCACAACCTCAGTCCCAACCCCAGCCTCCGCCTCAGCCACAATCTCAGCCACAGCCTCAGCCTCAGTCTCAGCCTCAACCTCAACCTCAACCTCAACCTCAGCCTCAACCTCCATGTTTACCCCAGACCCAGGCAGAGTCTCAGCCACAGCCAGACACACATTCACAATCAGAGCCACAGGCAGAAAAACAACAGACATCACAGCTGCAGACCCAAGAGCAAGGGCAAGGGGACAGCCCTGGAGAAGAAGAAGGCCATGCAAGTGAACCCCGTGTCCAGGCTGCAGTCCCTGGAGTGCCAGATACCTTAAGTGCTGCTGGCCGTCAGGAAGAGAACTTGGCATCCCAGATGGAGCAGACATATGAACCTGCTGATGCTACCAAAGTGGATAATCATCCTACAGGACAAGAGGCTGCTCACACCCATGATCTAGCACTGGAAGTTGGAGAAGGGCCAAAGGTGACAAGTTCTGCTGGAAGTACTCCTCCATCCTCTTGTGGGTCAACCAACACTACATCAGTGATAACAAGGCAGGCCCCCACACCCACCCCACCACATCAACAGGAAGTTAGCAGTATGGGTGTTTATACCCCTGATTCTACAACAAACTCAGTCCATTCAATGCATGGTTATTCACAGGGTGAGTTTGACGTGTCTCAGCTTGGAATTGAGTCACCAACTTCCATATCCAGTAATGAGATGGCTCACTCAGTAGAAGCCCCTCAGCAAGCCTCAACTCCTCAGAGTTACAGTGACTGTGCACAGGTATCCAACCAGCAGGTCCAGCCCCCAACACCCACACATGTTCAGCCTACCACACCAACTCATGTACAACCATCTACCCCAACACACACACAGCCCACAACACCAACCCCACCACACATATCCCGAACAACACCAACCCCAACTCCAATTTTACCTCAGCCTGTTCCACAGCCCCAACCTCAACCTCATACCCATTCGCAGACACAAACGCAACCCATTATCACACAGTCTACTTCTCAAATCATCCCGGCCATAGGTGTTGTATCTCTACCACACACGCAGCCACACCAAGCCCCAACTAAACATCAACCTTCAAAGCAGCGGCATATTCAGCCAAAACCACCAGCACAACCCCAGGTCCAGATCTCATCTGCAGGCTCTCGACCACCTTCAAATCTAGGAACTCAGCTGTCACCTCAGTCTGCAATGGCTGCTATGCATGCCTCTAGTCAGGCGCACATGATGTCGCAGCGAATGGTTGCTGGGACACCACACCCTCCCTCAGGCCTAAGTCAGCACCACCCAATGACGCACCATCCTCATGCACATCCTCCACATCCTTCACGCACACCACATGTTACACACTCACACTCACAAATGCAGAATTTCACTCATCACCCAAATTACATGATGGGACCACACCAGCAGATGTTGGGTCACCACACTTCCATGAGTTACCTGGCCCAGCCGACTGTAACAACTTATGCCCAAGCTCACACTCCTGCTCACTCCTCATCTTACATGACTTCTGTTATCCAGTCTCGCATGGGCGGCCCTCAGCAACCTCCCAGTCAAAATGCCTCGTCCTCTTCTACCTCCAGTACTCAACGTGCAACACATGGGGCTAGCTCTTCTGGTGTATGTGGGCCATCACCCAGCAATTATCACTTATTCAACTCCAGTCCCCCTGGACCATCCCCAACGCCAACACCCATGGGGAGTGGTCAGCATCATGCTGGAGGAGTACAAGCAAGTGCATCATCATGTAGTATAGCACGGTTACAGCAACTCACAAATGGAATAATGGATATTGTTCCTCAACCTCCTTGTGCAGGTGTGACGCCTCCACCCTCTCACACTGTCACGCCGCCTCCGTCTCACACAGTAACCCCGCCTCCAGCAGCAGCAGCAGCTGCCGCTGCAGCCCAGCGCAACATGACACCTCCCATCTCAAATTTACAATCCCAGGTGCCATTGTCGTATAAGTATAAATCCCACCAAGCAGCAGCTGCAGCACAGATGTCCTCCAACATGATGGGTCCTGCGATGTTGGGATACCAAGTAAATGGATATCGCATGCCTGGCCAAGCGGGGGCAATGTCAGCCCTCAACCCTTCGTACCTGACCAACCCTTCATTTATGAATCAGCAGCTACCAATGCAGATGATGAATATGCACCCGCAGGCCGCGGGCCAGTACCAAGACCCTCGCACTCAGCCCCAGAACACCATGTACCCACCATATTCGTATATGTCCCCACTGCAGCTCAATGGCACCATGCGGCGGTAGTCCCACACTTAAAGTTTCAGTATTTACTCAATGGTGCTTATTAATGAGTGGCAGTGCAAGTGCAAAATTAGTGTTCACAGTGCTGGTTCTATTTGAGGAGAGAAACATATGCAAGACTAGGCAATATTTTGACTAGTGAACCACAGTGTCAAGGGTTAAAACGAATGGAATGATTGAAAAAGAAAACTTTAGTGACAAGGAACCCTGGCATCTGTACCACTTAAATTACACAGATTTTTTAGTGAAAACTTTCATATTTTTGGGCCTGTTGTGAGAGCTATATTTTAGATACTTATTTATGGTGTTTATACACGGTTCAAAATAACGACATAGCCAGTTTACTTGGACTTGGTAACTGTGGTGGCTAAGTCCATAATTTAAGGACTCCATATCAAGTGGAGAAGACAATTGTGAAGAAGCTTATGTCTTCAGATATATATAAAATATATATATATAAATATATATATATCTTAGTGTGAACTGGTATTCTGAGTTCATGGTCATGGACTCGAGTTAAACCTGATTTTCATCTAAGTACAAAGTGATCTTAAATAATCAATTCATTGAAAGAAAAGTGTGCTTAATTGTTATAGAGCAGTGTTATCTAAGTTTATTTTAGTGATGAGGAAAAGTCTTAGTCTTTTACGTTGTGATACTGATCTTGGTGAGAGGCCAAAGTCAGCCTAAGATTTTAGTAAGGATGGGATGGTTGCATTTGAAGCCCCTTTTCCCCTGAGGGATGATCATTACTTGGGTATTTATGTACAACATGTCAGTCAAGAGATATGTCGTGGCTTGGATCTGGCTGTAGAGCACAATGAAGTCATTTTTGTGGTTAGTTTTGTATCCAGCTGTAGAGAGGCTTTTTGTTTGTATTTATTGTGTAGGGGAACAGACGTTTGAACAGTACATATGTGGCTCTCCAGTTGAGATATGTTTTTCCAGCATTTTTTTGCCTTTGTACCCAGTGTATTTTCTTTCC
>NW_028234432.1:15392198-15399698 GCF_977035675.1 Penaeus japonicus | reverse complement strand
GGCTTGATTTCCTTCTCATTGTGCAACCAAACAACGTCGAATTTGGTAGCTCCTCCGATCTTGCAGCTTAGCGTGATCGGCGTGCCGTCTGGGACTTCTTGTGACTTTAAGTGTTCATGAATTCTGGGAATCTTATCTCCTCGGCCTCCTTTGCCGTTCACCTGCTGTTCCATGGGAGTCACCTTGAGCTGGCACTTGGTCTCCGCCGAGCCTAGCGAGCTAGTGGCTTTGCACATGTACACGCCTTCGTCCTCGGGGAACACTTCGTTGATGGTGAGGGCCGCGAGACCCTGTTTGTATTTGAGATCGATGATGTCTGACGAGCTGAGGGGCTCTCCATTCTTGTACCACGTGACCTGAGGCTCGGGGTCGCCCTTCACTGTACATTTGAGGCAAAGAGGGTCACCGTCCTTGATTGCCAGTGACTTGGGGAGTTCTCCTGAGAATCCTGGAGGTCCCATCAGGGCATCGTCGGGCGGTACTGGAAAAGGGGGGAGGGGGGGATTAGGAAGTTTTAAAGAGTGGCATTAAAAAAAAAATGTCACTGAGTTATCAATGTATGCACCACAAAAAGGTCTCACGTAATACTCTTAAACATCATACTTGCACATTAGACATATAGTACAAGCCTTTATTACCAAAAGCTTCAAATTCGAGCTTCTTCTACTCACACTCAAGTTCCTTTGTGGCGGACCGAGACCTGGAGGTTGAGCCCGTGGAATCTTGCCTCTTTCCGTAGGGCTTGAGTTGTCTCTTGGCCCCCGTGGTGGTGGAGGAAGCGGAAACAGAGGTGGAGGAGCTTTCGACTTTGCTGCTTCGGCCCTCCTGTCGGGATGATGAACTGCTGGTCACGGCGATGGTGGCGGCAGACTGCGTTACGGTTAGAGCGTTAAAGATTAGTGCTTGGCTTGGCATTGTATCCTCGGGCCCTTATGCTTGTAATGGTTTGCTCAGATTATGAAAAGGAAAATCAAGGCGACGGTGATATTAACGGCACTAGTTTCTATTTCGACGTAAAATATTAATGGTGTCTAGAGTAATATTCTGATTAGTGATAAGAAATGATAATGATTAATGAAACAAAAATGAAAGTTACAATACAATAAAAAAATAAGCTGATGTTAATACCAATAACAGTATACTGCTGACGATAATTAAAACATTAAAATCATAAAAAATAATGTTAATACAAAGTTATTTCACAGTACTACAAGTACGGTCTATAACGTACGGAGAAATACCACCACTGATATTGCTTTTTAAAACCTCTGTCACATTAGATTTGTCCTCATTCTTGAGGAGGAAAAGGATCGTCTGACGAGTGTAACAAGAAACAAGAACAAGAAATTTCATCATATTTATATTTATATATATATATATAATATATAAATCAGACGCAGAGAGTTCCCAGTTACCTTGTGCGTGGAGCTGAAGTAGCTGGAGGAAGAGCTGGAATCTTCGACTCTGATGGCTGGAGTGGGAGGTGCGGGGAGGTCCTTGATTGTTGTCTCGATGTACCTTCGGTCTGAGGTGGTGACGTAATGATGACGTAATGATGACGTAGTAAGGACGTAGCGGAGACGGTGCGCGGACAGGGACGAAAGAGGAGGGTGATTACTATGTATTACTAGAATATTACTAAGATATTCTGTCGTGCAAGTATTACATGGATTCCTTAACATCTGATACGAACGTGTTCCAAAACTTTATGGAGAATATCACGTTTCCTTAATGATGGGATCAGCAAATGTTTAGTGCATATATCTAAAGGTTTTAAGTATCTGAAATGATAATATTTTGCTACAGTTTACAATAATCACATTTAGTGAATTCATTTTTATATACTAAAGTTTATATAGGTATGATAAATTTGTTTTAGATATAATGTAAAATTGAATAAAACATTTAATATATATATATATATATATATATATATATATATATATATATATATGTATATATATATATATATATATATATATATATATATATATATATATATATATATATATATATATATATGTATGTATGTATGTATATGCATATATATTTATATATATAAATGTATATATATATATATATATATATATATATATATATATATATATATATATATATATACTGTATATGCATTACATATTATCAATCTGATTTAATCATTCCCATGTTACTTACGAAAATGAAAAAGACCAAAACCCTGTGGTGAGACTCATCTTTGCCCAGAATTTACTCATTTTGGGATTTGATTTATTTGTCAACATCTGTTAGGGATCACAATTAGTGCCAATAAAAAATAAAAAAAAAATCTATGAAAAAAACAATTGAAAAATGTGTTAATCCAAAATAAACACTGCAACTTTAAAAATGCAAAAAAGTACAGAAATATATGTGATCTAGCTGGTCAGAAGCCCCTAAACATGACATCTTATTCAAGATCTTTCTTCTAGAATAATCAAAGTGATGCTTTGTTTATTACTAACTGATCAACCCATTACACTAAGTCTGCAAACCGTCACCCTTAATGCAGTATTTTCTCTTTTACGTTTGCTATGAATTTAATTATTGTTAAATATAGTTTGTTATGATATCTTATTTATGAACTGATACTATTGGTTTAATTACAAGGGTCATTACTTATTTAGCCATAGAAATAAGTAAAGATTAGTACAGGATCTATGATAATCTTCCAACACATGTAGCTGGTACGTAGACGCTACAAGTAGGTGGACATGAATACAAGTCACGTTGTAATGAACATGCTAAAGACAGTACACAAATGCTACCGATGACACCTTCAGCTTCAAGGGTTAACTGGGTCAAATCTCTGTCTTCACCACATATAAAGCCCGGAAACATGGTCCCACAAGAGGATCTGTCGAAGTCACAGAACTTAAACTAAACACCTCCCTCACAGAGAGAGAGAGAGATGTTACGGTGTACACGAGTTACGTAATCTTACTACTTTCTACACCGGGAAGAAGGTAGATACTACACACACTTATTTAAAGATAGCAAGCAAGGGAAGTGTGATCCGGATGAACACGGTGGCCTGGTGCGTGTGGGTTCAGGGGGATACAGCACACTGCTGTAGCTCCTGACGCCACGGAGGCAGACTGTTCAACGGATCGGATGCACGGATAGCAACGGTTACAGGAACAAGGTTCAACCACAAAGCGTTTACCTTCACTCGATAGGTTCTTAAGAAGCTGTGTTTGTTCTGCTGATACTTCAACACCTTGGTTTTAAAATAAGGAAAAAAAAATTCGTGTTAATAAGCGATCCAAATGCATTCATTATTGTTCATGACAGCTCCGACTCCATCTGCCAGGAGCTGCCACATGCTGACTACAGCAGGCGTCCCTGCGCGCGGAGAAATGGCATCCACTCTGTCTCAGCTGGTTGGTCCCTTTTGATATACTGCTTAATCTGCCATGCATGCAGTTTTTAAGCGGAAGATTAATGCAGTATTGATCAAGTGAATCTCACGTGCATTATCACTGGTCGTGATGTGAGCAAGAGACTAGTGTGTTGCCATTACTCCGCCAGCCTAGTTTATCACCAGGGAGTTTCTAATCATAATCGGGGACTGTATTGGTCGCGAAATAATACAAAAACAGATATTTCGCGAGAAAAATATTTTTTTTTTCTTCCTATGTACAGTACATCGTCTCGTTAGGGGTGTAAAATTTATCTGTTACTAAAAATAAGAAAAAAATGGCAAAAATGTTTCGACAATGTCGGGGGAAACTGGAGAAAATCACGCTTACCATTTAATAGTTCATAGAAAAGGGAGGATTATAGACGGTTACTGGTAATGGACCATATGCGAATTATGTATGAAGGCAATGGTGCTTATACATAGTTCCGTATGGTTCATTAAACATCCACAGGCAAACACCATAAGCATTCTTTTGCTAGTATTTTTCATTTTATGTGTTTATGGTCGGATGTTTCTTTATTAAAGAAAAGCATTAGCTGTACACGATGCATAGCAACCTAGAAGACACTAGTGTCCGCTACGGTGAGAGAACCCCGGTAATAAGACCCCGAAATAGAGTACGTTATACCGGGGCCTTAGAGACACTGTGTCTGAAGGTTTACCTGTGAACTTCATAGCCTTCATGAGAGAGTTCTGTTCGTCAGTGCGATCTCCAGAGCCTTGCAGGAGAGATTGGGAAATTGTGTAAAATTATTTTTGCGTCTTGTGTGTTTTGGAAAGCGTGAACTTTAGTAACGTCCAGCCAAGTCTCAGCGTGGTTAAATGACATGATAGAAAAAAAAATATATATAAGTCTTTCGTTAATATGTAAAGCTGAAAAAGGCTTTCAGTAAAGCTTTTAGCAAATGCGTCGAAAAAATGAAAATAAAAGTAATGAAATGAAATAAAAAGGTTGGCCCGAAACACAAAGAGAAAGCGGTCATTTAGATGCTTGTGTCATATCAAGGTATTGTCTTGGTCGTTAGCTGAAAGCAAGTTGGTTAACTGCTCATAATAAGTTATTTGTCAGCGAAATGCAATGTATATTGGAGCTATAATGTTCAAGTATTGTGAATACGTTCCGTAAAGTAATAACTATGATAAATAACTAAAAATACTGTAAGTCGGTAAGTTAATGACTGTCGGTGTGGTTGGCTAGTCTCCCGTCTGAGGACACGCGCAGGAAGAAATAGTATTACAATTACATATTACCAATTATGTTCGAGGAACTGCAAGAAATTTCAAAGCGTCTACAACAAGTATTTGAGAAAGAGATGACATTTAGATAACCAGGAGAATAACAGCTGATAATTGCAACATTGAATTTCATCATGCACTGGATTATGATTCTAATGGGAGACACTGATAATAACAGTACGACAGACTGGGTCAGTCAAATACAAAGACATCTGGAAGCAACTTTACCACATGTAAATTTAGGAGACTTTGAATAAAATAGCTCTTTCTTTGCATTGTGAATACAATAGCTTTTGCACTTTGAACGTGGAAGCTATTGCAAATATAACAGAGAAGGCCTTGTAATATGATCAGTATATCAAAGTAGGCGAGGGAGAGGCAGTGGCGACTCACCTTCAACGATGACAACACAGGAAGTCTCGTCGGTGCCCAGGTGGTTGGTGGCCACGCATTTGTACTTGCCGGAGTCGCCCGGCTTGCAATTCACGATCTCTATGGTGACCACGCCGTCGGCATGACTCATTGTATAGTCGGATTTGGTGAGCTCCTTGGCGCCCTTGAACCACTTGACTGTGGGCGTGGGCTTGCCAGACAGACAGCAGAGCAGCTTGCAGGTCTGGTGGCACTGGATCACACGAGGACGGAGGAGGAAAGTGAAGCTGGGGGCGCCCTCGGACTCCTCCTGCCACATCTTGTAGCTGAGGGCCTGGCGGCGGCGGACGATCTGTTCCTGCGGTCTGTACTGCGGGATCTCTGGTGGCATGGCTGGGTGGAGGAAGGGACACGCATTATTTTAGTGTAAATAGATTTGTGTAATAGTTTAATATTCCTGTGGGTAGATATGTCTCTTTACACACAAGTTATAGACACAGAATTCATTCCGATGATGACTGAGGAGATGAGGCACGAGAGCAGGCTGTACTTACGCTGGACGTTGAGGAAGACCGGTTCCTCGCGAGCGCCATAGTGGTTCTCTGCGCGGATGATGTACTCGCCGCGGTCATCCAGCTTCACGCGGTTGATGACGAAGGTGTAGTCCTCGCCAGAGTATCGCTTCATGTACTTGACGGACTGGCGGAGCTCCATGTTGTTGTGGAACCAGCATACCGTCGGCACAGCGACGCCTACGATACGGCAAGAGAACTTGACGCTCTGTCCCTCGTAAGCGAAGGCGTTCTGTGGTCGGATAACAAAGCGAGGAGCACACTGTCGGCGGTCTGGGGAGAGAAATGTCGAGATGAGCTTACGGGACTACCAGCGCTATGATTTACTGTTTTTCAAAGATCTGTATTGGCAAATGATAAGCTAATTTCGGTTTCCTGGTGAGTTCTGAGAACTGGAAGCCACCAGCCGCAGATCAAAAGAAATGCGGCAAGAAATGGCAGCGCTTGTGAACCGGCGGAACTTACCGAAGTGCGTGTCATGTATCCTGTACTTCTCGAGCTGTAGCTTTCTGAGCGACGAGTACTCAGCCAGGCGACCGATGGGCAGGAGGAACTTCTCCCACTCCTTGTACTTAGCGCGGATCTTATCGCGAATGGGAATGTAACGCATCATATCGATGGGCTCGAGGCGGGGAGAGTAGTCGCCGCGCAACCAGGCGTGCATCAGACACTCGTGGGCGGTCAAGCGCTTCCTGTGGGCGCAGAGAGAGTGGCTTAAGTTATAACTGGAATGGTGACGCTAGAGTCGTTGAAATGCAGGTAGGACTCGTAAGAATGTTTTCGACAGTTGCCGTCGTATTTTTTTTTTTTAATGAAAAGTCAAGAATCTTCATACTCATGATTTTTGCGATGAGAGCGTGTATGGGGCGAAGGGAGTTGCTTCTAAAAGATACATTCAGAATCCTTCTCGGAACATCAAAGCACATAATAAAAAAGGATTATCAGAAAGCAGACAAAAAAAAAAGAGAAAGAAACTCACTCCTTGTTCTTGACGAGGAGACGGCGGATGAAGTCCTTGGCCTCGTTGGACACATTGGAGAAGGCTTCCTCGTCGAAGTCCCAGTCGCAGGCCTTGACGTTCTTGAGGGTCTCGATGTCGTTCTCTCCGGCGAAGGGCGAAAGGCCGCTGAGGAGCACGTAGGCGAGGACGCCCACGGCCCACATGTCGGTGTAGAAGCCGACGGGCTCGCGCTCCACGATCTCAGGCGCCGCGAACTCGGCGGTGCCGGTCGAGATCTTGACCACCTCGTTGGGGTCCAGCTTGGTGGCGAGGCCGAAGTCGATCAGCTTGACGTTGGTGGACGTCCTTGTCTGACACATGATGTTCTCCGGCTTCACGTCTGTGGGGAGACAGAAGGGGCGGGCGTGAGGGCGCGGCAGTTGTGAGCTCCGCCGATTGCTCTCTACGTCAGTATCACATTGAATTCATTGACGGCTTTATTTTTCGTGATTGTCGATAGTCTTTGGATGAAAAATCCCTGCTGTGCCATATACCGCCATCATGGCCTTACTGTATATTTAAAATTGTCATATGAAGTGTTTCATCACATATATGCCATATCTACAACAGTCTATGTCTCTCTATAAATAGTTCTAATTTCTATTGAAAAAGCAAACAGGCAGAATAAAATGCTTTCTTGATAAATTAACCCTCGGTTCTCCAGGAATCGCAGCGACTAAGAATAGCTCGGGAAGTCAACCTCGCGGCGGGGTTAATGAAGGTCAGAGGTTACGGTGAGAAAGGAGGTTTGAATCTAGGTTGAGGGTGGCGCTAAGATTTCACTAAGAGGTTTCACTAAAGGTCGAGAGGGACATTAGATCGAGAGTTATATCAAGGTCGGAGGTTTCAGAGGTTCCACCTGTGCCGTCGAAGAATACACC
>NW_028234432.1:15384698-15387198 GCF_977035675.1 Penaeus japonicus | reverse complement strand
GCGCCGCCGTCCCACAGGGGGATCTGCCAGCTGATGACGCACTCGGTGCCCAGCACGCTCTCCACCTTCGGCATGCGCGGCGGGTCGGGGCGATCTGGGGGCGGAGGGGCCAGGTTATTGGTTGTAAAATTAAGGATGGCAACAATCTGTGTGTGTATGTGTGTGTGCGTGTATGTGTGCGTGTGTGTGTGTGTGTATCAGTGTGTGTGTGTGTGTGTGTGTGTGTGTAAACTCTTATCATTATACTCCATGAAGGATTGTGACCAGTCAAAAGCCAAAAAAAAAAAGAAAAAAGAAAAAAAGAAGAAGAAGAAGAAAAAAAGAAAAACGCACCGGAGATCTGGATCTTGATGATGACGGAGTCTGAGCCGAGCTCGTTCTCCGCGGTGAGCCGGTAGCTTCCGGTGTCCAGATGGTTGACGTCGCGCATGGTGAGGATGGCGTGGCGCTGCTGCGTCTCCACGGCGTAGTGGCCGCCCGACTCGATGGTCTCGCCCTCGCGCTGCCAGGTGATCTTCGGGCGCGGGTTGCCGATGAAGGGAATCTTGATGACGGCGTTCTCGCCCTTGTCGAAGAAGGCGGTGTCGCGGAACCTTGGC
Source organism: Penaeus japonicus (assembly GCF_977035675.1). Classification (NCBI taxonomy): domain Eukaryota; kingdom Metazoa; phylum Arthropoda; class Malacostraca; order Decapoda; family Penaeidae; genus Penaeus; species Penaeus japonicus. Next base: position 15,386,599 of record NW_028234432.1, on the reverse strand, counting down.
GGGACGTTGATCTTGGGCGCCACTGCGGGGGAAAGAAGTGATGTGAGATCGGACCCAAAAACGGGTATAGCACATGCATGGCATTGTTATTAGACTTTCTATCTATGTTTACTGAATATTTCAAACAACAATGTATAATGTACGGTGTCCTCATAGATACACAGTGTAGACTTACATTTGATGGTGACTTCAGCCTTGGTGCTCCTGATGCCACCGACGTTCTGGGCGCGGCACATGTACTCGTCCTCGTCCTCGCCGTACACGTCGTGCACGGTCAGGGAGTAGCTGTCGCCGTCGCGCGTCATGGCATACTTAGCGCTATTGCAAAGTTCACGCATACCCTTGAACCAGGAGATGGTAGGCTTCGGCTTGCCTTGGATCTGGCAGGTGAGTGTGGCACTCCTGTGCTGCAGAGCCATGACAGAGCGCAGAGGAGTGACGATGACAGGGGGTGTGGCCGCGTTGGGATCCTTGATCCTGACGGAGGTGGAGCACACGGAGGGCTCGGACATGCCGGCCTCGTTCTCGGCGAAGACGCGGAACTCGTACTGCCTGTCCTCGATGAGGTTGGAGACGTTGACCTGCGTGGCGGGGCAGATGTACTGGTTGACCATCGTCCAGATGTTGGAGCCGACCTCGCGCTTCTCGATCCAGTAGCCCTTGATGCGGGAGCCGCCGTCGTGCTCGGGCTTCGTCCATTCCAAGTGCACGAAGTCGCCGCCCACCTCGGTGACGTTGGGCGTGCCGGGAGGCGATGGCGGGTCGTAGGGCGCCTTGGCCTTGATGGGATTGACGCCTGTCAAGGGCGGGCCCATGCCATTGTCGTTGACGGCCATGATACGGAACAGGTACTCCTGACCCTCGGTGAGACCCTGCACGGTGAAGGCGCACTCCCTGCAGAAGGAGTTGATTGTGATCCAGTTGTTGTATGTGATATCCTTGCGCTCAACCACGTAGTGTGTGATGGGCAAACCGCCGTCGTAGATTGGTGGGCGCCATGACAGGCTGCACATGTGGCGACTGATGTCAGTGACGTCCAGAGGAGCCGATGGAGCGCCAGGTACACCAGTGATGTACACAGTGAAGTTACCCTGAACAATGCCAGAGTCATTCTTAACTGTGAGGGTGTACTGACCAGCATCCTCCTTGACAACTTCTCTGATGAAGATGATAATGAATTCATCAAAGACAGTGAATTTGAGGCGCTGAGATTCCTGTACGGGCTCGCCATTGTGGGAGAGGCTAACATCAAGAGGCAGATCTCCACTGAAGTAAATCTTGATCTTGGTGTTGTCTCCCTCAGGCAGGTACAGGGATTCGTGCATCTGTGTGATGCGCGGCGGGTTGCCGATCTTGACGTGGGCAATGGTGGTGGCTTGACCGGCGTCGTTGGCGGCCACGCAGGCGTAGTCGCCCTCGTCGACCTCCCACATGTCGGAAATGGTAAGCTTGAACTTTCCGTCCTTTTCCTCGGCGCTGATGCGGCCTCCGAGAGTGACCTCGCGGCCGTTCCTCAGCCAGCGAGCCTTTGGCGTTGGCTTGCCCTCGGCCTCGCACTCCAGGGTGATGGACTTGTGCAGAGCAACAGCGGTGTTGTGCAGGTTCTTGACGAAGAACGGCTTCTCTCCAGGAGCTGCCTCGCGGATCTTGACGGGCGGTCCGCTCTGGGAAGGATCAGACTTGCCTGCGGCGTTGATGGCGTATACGCGGAATTCAACGTCGCTGCCTTCTGTGAGGTTGGTCACAGTGTACTGGGTGTCAACTACATTGTAGTCATTGCACTTCATCCAGATGCTGCCAATCTCACGCTTCTCGATCATGTAACCAGTAATGCGTGATCCACCATCGCTCTGTGGTACAGTCCAGGTGAGATCCACATAGTTCTTGCCAATCTTGGTAAC
>NW_028234432.1:15367198-15372198 GCF_977035675.1 Penaeus japonicus | reverse complement strand
CCCGGGGGTCAGGTTGTTGAGCTCGGCGCTGGGCTCAGGGCCGTTCGAGCGCCCGGCAGGAACCCAGAGCCCGGTGTTGGGGTCCAGCTTCTCCACCTGGTAGTACTCGATGGGGCTTCCGCCATCGTCCTTGGGGCGCTTCCACTTGAGCTTGCATCCGGTGCCGCGAACGTCGGACACCTTGATGGGGCCCTCGGGCGGCATGGGCTTGTCGGTGACGGTCACGCGGACGGTCACCTGATCCTTGCCCGAGCTGTTGGTGGCCTGGATGGTGTACTCGCCGGTGTCCTCGCGCACCGCCTCGCGGATCACCAGCTTGGAGTTGTAGTCCACGTTGTTGATGTTGACGTGGCGGTTGGAGTCCAGCTTGCGGTTGTCGAAGGTCCAGGTGACGGACGGAGGAGGCTCGCCGGAGATGTCGCAGTCGTACTTGATCATGGAGCCCGCGGAGACGGTGATGTCGCGCAGGTTCTTGCGGTCGATCCTTGGAGGAACTGTGGGAAGTTCAGCAAGAATTAGTCCCATGAATTTCAATCAAAGGCGCCCTTCATTAAATACACTATGCCCCATTTCGAAGATTCTGTATAATATGCATCATGAATTCTTGAAACATCCACCCACTATCAACCATCATTAACATTTCACCTTTTCCACTTTCACATCGCCCGCCATCGAATATATTTCACGGCTTGAAATGTATCGACGCCTGCCTCACACACCCCGACCTATGCTTAGAGAAGTTTAACAATGAAAGGCATGAAAGGGGACCCAATACGCACCGAATCTGGCCTTGGCGGTGATGGTCTTGCTTGGGTCGCCAGGCTCTCCGGGGCCGGCGCGGTTGACAGCGATGGCGCGGAACTGGTACTCCATGCCCTCCGTCAGGTTGGTGATGGAGGCCTTGCATTCGGGGCCGTCGGATTCGCCAGCCTTCTCCCACAGATTGCTGTAGGAGAGGTAATTGTTAGTTTTCTTAGGAAACAATTCAAAAGAAAGCAGTGTTTATATACGTGTGTGTATACATAATCAGATTAATTGATATATAAGTAACGAGAGATTACAAGATGAATAAATGTAAAAGGCGAAATAAATACTTACGTGTACTTATCCCTCTTCTCCACAACATAGTGAGTAATGGGGGAGCCACCATCGTCAATGGGTTCGGTCCACTTGATGTCGATGCGAGTCGCATCCCAGTCCGTGGCCTGAGGAGCGCCGGGCCTGCCGGGAACAGTGAAGGGATCCTTGGCTGTGATCGGTGAGAGGGTCACCAGCGGCTCGGATTCGCCCTCCTTGTTGAAGGCCTTCACGCGGAACTCGTACTCGTGTCCGGGAGTGAGGTCAGTCACCTCCATCTCAGGGTTGGTGGACTTGCCCACTGGCAGCCACAGTCCCATGTCGGGGTCGAACTTCTCGACGATGTAGCCCTCGACAGGCACGCCGCCGTCGTCCTTGGGTGGCTTCCAGTTGAGCTTGCATCCTTCCTTGTGGATGCCGGACACCTCGAGAGGTCCCTCTGGCTTACCGGGCTTGGAGATAACGGTGATGCTGACTTCAGCCTCGTCGCGGCCATGCTGGTTGGTGGCCACAATCTTGTACACGCCAGAGTGCTTGCGGAGCGGCTCATCGTTCATGTACTTGGTGTTGTAAGGAACGTTCTTGATGGAGATGGTGTTGGTCTCCTTGACAGACTTCTTGCCGAGGAACCATTCAGTCTCAGGAACGGGCTCGCCAATCACCTTTACGTCGATGAGGATGGGCTCTCCTTCGCGGACGGTCAGGTCGCGGAGGTTGCGGCGGTCGATCTTGGGTGCCACTGTTGGGAAATGTCTCATTAGAAGGTGTCTGATAAGAAATATTATTGAAATACGAAATCTATTGACTAGTTAAATAGCTTTTTCGCATCTCTTTGCATCACCTCAGTAAGTGAAGAGAATATATGATGGAAAAGTCTGTAATACTTACACTTCCTGGGCTTGCAAGTAACAGGCTTGCTAGGCTCAGATGGATCCGAAGGGCCTGCCTCGTTGACGGCCCTGACACGGAACTCGTAGGTCTCGCCCTCGTCCAGATTGTTGACCCGGCCCTTAGGCTCTTGACCCCTGACCTCGGCTGCCTTGATCCACTTGCCGGAGGCCTCGTCGCGCTTTTCGATGATGTATCCCGTGATGGGGGCGCCGTTGTCCTTGGCCGGCTTGGCCCACTTGAGTTCGACGAAGTCCTTGTCCCAGTCGGTGGGCTCGGGCTTGCCTGGGGGGTCTGGGGGGTCGAAGGGATTCTTGGCGATGATGGTGTCCAGGCCCTCCAGAGGCTCGGACTCGCCCTCGCTGTTGATGGCAGAGACGCGGAACTTGTACTCGTGGTTGGGCTCCAGGTTCTCGACCACCATGTTGGGCTCGCGGGACCTGCCTGCGGGTACCCAGCGGCCGGTCTCGGTGTCTAGCTTCTCGACGATGTACTGCTCAATGGGAGCACCGCCATCGTCCAGAGGCTCCTTCCACCTGAGTGTGCATCCTTCCTTATGGACGTCAGACACCTTGAGTGGTCCCTCTGGCTTGCCAGGCTTATCTGTGTAGAGGAGGACATATTTTAGCGAGAATATATTATGCTTAGTTAACATATATTTAGTTTAGTTATCATAAATCGAGCATCAATACATAGCAATCAGAGCGAATCGGCGAGAAAAGCTTACCAAGAACGATGACTTCGATGGTGACCTCGTCCTTGCCGGCGGTGTTCTCAGCCTTGATGACGAAGGTGCCGTTGTGAGCACGAGTGCAGGACGGGATGACCAGCTTGGTGCGGTGGTCCTCCTCGTCGATCTTGATACCGTCCTTGTCTCCCTCCTGGCGGGCCTTGTTGATGAACCACGTCTTCTTGGGGACGGGCTCGCCGGTCACGCGGGCGTCGAACTTGATCATCTGGCCGGCGCGCACGCGGATGTCGTCCAGGTTGGAGCGGTCGATCACGGGGGCAACTGGGCAGGGCGAGCGGAAGGAAACGCATGAATGAATGAATTTCACCATATGAGCTTTTGCTTTGAAATATTGACAAATATTCTAAAAAAAATGTTTTCGGGAACTCCTAGTTAAAGGAAAAGAAGAAGAAGAAAGAAAACTTGTTCTGAGGTACTTACGGAACTTGGCCTTAGCAGTGAAGTTATCAGAAGGATCTGAAGGCTTGCTCTGGCCAGCCTTGTTGACAGCCTTGACGCGGAACTGGTAGGTCTGACCCTCGGTGAGGTCCTCCACCTTGAACTCGGTCTTGCTGCTCTTGGTGTCGCAGTGCTTGGTCCACTTGGAGGCGAACTTGTCCTTCCGCTCGATGATGTAGTGGGTGATGGGGGCGCCGCCGTCGCTCTCGGGCGCCTTCCACTTGAGCTCGCACCACGTTCGGTCGTAGTCCTTCACCTCGGGCTTGCCGGGCTTGCTGGGAGGATCTGCGGGGGGAGGGGGGAGGGGGTTGGTAAGGACTTGCTCAGACTGGCTTATCATCATGTTTCTCTCTCTCTCTCTCTCTCTCTCTCTCTCTCTCTCTCTCTCATAAATAGATTATTATACACACACACACACATTTATATATATATATATATATATATATATATATATATATATATATATATACATATACATATACATATATATATATATATATATATATATATATATATATATATATATAAATATATATATATATGTATATATATGTATATATATATATACACACACACATACATACACACACACACACACACACACACACACACACACACACATATAGCTGCGTGCGTACGTGCGTGCGTTTGTGCACGTGTGTGTGTGTGTGTGTGTGTGTGTGTGTGTGTGTGTGTGTGTGTGTGTGTGTGTGTGTGTGTGTGTGTGTGTGTGTGTGTGTGCATGTACATATGCATGTTTATTTGTATGTGTGCATGTTCACATTCCTGCACATGTCTATGTTCATAAACATGTTAATGTGCACGTGCCTATGCGTGTGCATGTATATGAGCATGTACATGTGTGTACGCAAAGATATTTAAAAGAATAGATAAGTACGCTATGGATATCTGCAAGCATCTTACCGAAGGGATTCTTGGCCTTGGTGGCTGTGTCTGTCTCGAGGGGCTCGGACTCGCCCTCGGAGTTGACGGCCCTGACCCTGAACTGGTAGTCCTTGCCCTCGGTAAGCCCTGGGACCTCGGCCTCGGGGCTCTGGGGAACAAAAACACAACGAAATGTTATAAGCAACTGAATACGAATCTAATCATTTAACCCTTTATGTCCATGTCATATTCGCTTATCATATTCGTGATTCAAATGGAAACGAACATGACGGAATATAGGGATTTAACCCTTTATGTCCATGTCATATTCATTCATCTTCATCGCGATCAACATGGAGGAATATGAACTCAATGGAATGTAATGATTTAACCCTTTCTGTTCACGTCACATCCGCCATTCCGATTTCCGTTCATCTGAGTCCCTCCTTTCCGTCCCCGCGACTGACCTTGGACTCGGTGACCGGCACCCAGCGGCCCGTCTCGGTGTCCATGCGCTCGACGACGTAGTGGTCGATGGGCTCACCGCCGTCGTCCTCGGGAGGCTTCCACTTGAGCTTCACGGACTCGGCGGTCACGTCGGACACCTCGAGAGGACCCTTGGGCTTGCCCGGACGTCCTGTGGGGAGGATAGCGGATTATTTAGACACGGAATCGACAGATAGTCACGACAGCCTAGTTCCAAAACCCTAAATTATCACAATTACCGTTTATTATTCTTACCAATTTCCATTATCCTCTATGCAATATACCGAAATATCATCTGTTCAAATTACCATCGCTGCCATCCACTTACCGATGACGATGAGATCGAGCTCGGCCTCGTCGGTGCCAGAGTCGTTCTTGGCGAAGATGGTGTAGATGCCAGTGTCGGAGCGCTTGGCCTTCCTCAGGATCATGGTGGTCAGGTGCTCCTCGCTCTGGATGGTCAGGCGATCGTTCT
>NW_028234432.1:15347198-15362198 GCF_977035675.1 Penaeus japonicus | reverse complement strand
TGAAAAGAATTATGCTTAATCTATCCTTAGGCTTATAACAGTATACAATAACTCTCATTATCTATATTGAATCACTAATAATCACTATCAAAAACAACTCTTATGTCGCGGAATTACTAAACGTTAACTCCCCCAAATCGCCATAGCTCTCTGCGTGGGAAAATAAATTCCTAGAGTGATGAATCTGCAAAGTTAGCGATAACCAAAGAAACCTAGCGAGAATCTGTCTAATTTGCATATCTATCCCTCTCCTGCTTCATCCTAGTTTAGAGATCTACTAGCTAACACATGGAGAATCGTTTTTATTTCTTTGGACTTAGACACTTACCTTGTTGTTGAAGGTCCAGACGTTGGTGGGTTTGGGTTCGCCGCTGACGTCGATGTCATACAGGTACTGCTGGCCTGTCTTGATCACGACGTCCTTCACGTTGGTACGGTCGATGCGTGGCTTGCCTGTGTGCAATTGCAATTTGCTGATTAGATTATGGAGGAAAGTGGGTACGTAGAGGGAAGTATATTGAGTGATAAATGTGGGGAAATATAAAAAATGTCAAACGTCGGGAAGTTCTACTCACGGAAACGAGCGCGAGCGGTGTGCGGGAGGGTGGAGTCCGAGGGCTCGCCGACGCCGGCCTTGTTCACGGCCTTGACGCGGAACTCGTACTTCTCGCCCTCGGTGAGACCCTTGACGGGGCCGGTGCACACGTTGCCCTGGATCTTGCCGCATTCCACGAAGTGCTGTGCCAAGAAGGAGAGGTCAGTGGAGGTTTCGGTTCTAGATAATTGTGCTTGTTCTATAGTAGAGAATATCTACTGTAGCAGGACTTTAGTGTACTGACACTATATACATACAACCATACATGCATACATACATACATACACACACATATATATATATATATATATATATATATATATATATATATATATATAATTATATATTATATATATATATATATATATATATATATATATGTATATATATATATATATATATATATATATATATATATATATATATATATGTGTGTGTGTGTGTGTATGTGTGTGTGTGTGTGTGTGTGTGTGTGTGTGTGTATTTATATGTTTATTTATTTATATATACTTCCATATGGCAGAAAGCAAGAGGAATGTGCAACTTACGTCTGAGTCCTTGGGCTTCATCTCGAGGATGTAGCCGGTGATCTCAGCGCCGCCGTCCCTGATGGGCGGGTCCCACTTCAGCTTCACGCTGTTCTCGTCAAAGTCCACGATCTCCGGCAGGCCGGGAGGTCCTGGCTTGTCTGTGAAGATGTTGATTTTGATGAGACAGTTTGTGATTGAAATATGTGTGGCAAAACTAATTCAATCTGTTAATTTTCAAGGTGATTCGTATGGGTGGTACTTTGACATTTTGGTGGCTTAAATAATTTACACAAAGTAATCTTGATATTTCCTCACGGATTTTCTCCTTTTGTTGCCCCGATGTCTTACCGCCATCCTACTTACCGAAGGGATCCTTGGCGATGATAGCGCGGTCGCCGTCCAGGGGGTCGGAGTCGCCCTCCTCGTTGTGGGCGCGCACGCGGAACTCGTACTTCTTGCCGGGCTCCAGGCCGGTCACGTCGGCCTCCGTGGTGTCGCCGTCCACGCGGGCGCACGGCATCCATCGGCCTTCGAAGCGAAAGGAAATGTCACTTGGTATGATCTATACACTCTATAATGGCACTGTATTTATTGTACAAATTCTCACTAAAAAAAGAAAAGAAAAAGAAATACAATCCATTCGGTGGGCTCACCTGTGGTCACGTCCATCTTCTCGACGACGTAGCCGTCAATGGGCAAACCGCCGTCGTCCTTGGGAGGCTTCCACTTGAGCTTGCAACCTTCCTTGTGAACATCAGAGATGTCCAGCGGGCCTTCGGGCTTAGAAGGACGATCTGCAGAGGAAAGTCCAAATTACTGAAGACCTTTCACTGAAATCTCTAGAGGCAGGTTTGGCGTTTATGAGGTATTTATCGCAGATATATTTTTCACTAGCAATTTACAACGTGTTTTCCCCCTAAACTCACCCAGCACGACGATCTCGACCTCAGCCTCGTCAGAACCAGATTCGTTCTTGGCATGGATGTGGTACATGCCAGTGTGCCTCCTCTCGGAGTCATTGATGGTGATTTTGGTGAGGTAGTCCTCAGACTGCACGATGTAGTTCGCACCAGTCTCTACCTGCAGGTCCCGGATTAAGAGAACATCAGCAAACTACAGTGATGTCATTACTCGTTGTACGTGTACAAGTTTGAATGATCATATCCCTGCACTTCTGAATTATTAACGTGGTAACTGTATAAAAGTATATCGACTGGGTAAAATTAAATCTAGATACTGTACCTTCTTCTTGTTGAGTGTCCACCAGATCTCCGGGGGAGGTTCACCCTTGACGTCGACCTCGAGGAACACCTTCTGGCCTGCGCGGACCACGATCCTCTTGCACTTCTCACGGTTGATGAGAGGCTTCACTGTAAAGGGAAGTGCTCGTGGCGTTACGTGTCTCTAGAAAGGTCACTTGTGACAAGATAGCATGATTTATGGTTCACATACAGAAATATGTGTGCTCTCTTTCTCTCTCTCTCTCTCTTCTCTCTCTCTCTCTCTCTCTCTGTCCCTTCTCTCTCTCTCTCTCTCTCTCTCTCTCTCTCTCTCTCTCTCTCTCTCTCTCTCTCTCTCTCTCTCTCTCTCTCTCTCTCTCTCTCTCTCTCTCTCTCTATCTCTCTCTCTCTCTTCCTCTCTCTCTCTCTCTTTCTCTCTCTTCTCTCTCTCTCTCTCTCTCTCTCTCTCTCTCTCTCTCTCTCTCTCTCTCTCTCTCTCTCTCTCTCTCTCTCTCTCTCTCTCTCTCTCTCTCTCTCTCACACACACACGCACTCCCACCAAACACACACGCTTCCGCCACACACACACACACACACCAAATCTACTTACGGAATCTGGCCTTAGCAAGATGAGGCTTCGTAGGATCGGACGGTTCGCCTGGACCAGCCTTGTTCACAGCTGTGACTCGGAACTGGTAGACCTTGCCCTCGGTCAGACCAGGGACACGGCACTCGGTCTTCGGGCCCTGTGATAAGGAAAGAGGAGACGTTATTGCATGGCATGGAGAACGGCAGGATATTGTGTCCATTATTTATATTTTTTTTATCATAAGAAGTGAACAAAATGAGAAAGGGAGAGCGAGAGTGAGAGACAAAAGAAGAGACAGAGGGAGAGGGAGAGGGGGAGAGAAAGAGGAAGAGAGAGAGAGGGAGAGGGAGAGGGAGAGAGAGAGAGAGAGAGAGAGAGAGAGAGAGAGAGAGAGAGAGAGAGAGAGAGAGAGAGAGAGAGAGAGAGAGAACGATAAAAAGAAAAAGAAAGAGCTAGAGAGTCAGATAACACAAATCTTCCTCACCTCAGACTCGTGAATGGTTTCCCAAGTTCCATATTTCTCCTTCTTCTCGATGATGTACTTGGTAATAGGAGCGCCACCAGTGTCCTTGGGAGCGTCCCACTTGAGGTCCACGCGGTCCACATCCCAGTCCACAATGTCGGGAGTGCCGGGTTTGCCAGGAGGACCTGTTCGCAAAGATGGACTCTTGTGATTTGGATTCGATTGTGTCTATTTTGATTCCTTAAAAGTATGATCTATATCAATGAAGATGACGGCGATTTTTCCAAATGGATTGCCTTTATCATGGGTGCTACGCCAAAGAATCCATTTCTTAGTACTAATGACATCTCACTTACCATAGGGATCCTTAGCGAGGATGGAGTGGTCAGTCTCCAGGGGGTCGGACTCGCCCTCATCGTTGACGGCCTTCACGCGGAACATGTATTCCTTGCCCTCCTGCAGGCCGGGCACGTCCATCTCAAGGTCCTGGAGGGATTGAGAAATTATGGTGAGGTAGGACACGAAAAAAGTATATAGAAAATATAGTTTTACTCTAAAAAGTAGTCATTGTATTTGATCATAAACTTTGAAAGATATAGATATATATTTGACGTACCTTTGTGCGACCGACGGGAACCCAGCGACCAGTATTGGGGTCTTGCTTCTCCACCATGTATTCCTGAATGGGCTTGCCGCCATCATCATCGGGTTTGTCCCACTTGAGCTTGCAGCCCTTCTTGGTCACATCCGAGACCTTAAGTGGACCCTTAGGCTTTCCAGGACCAGCTGCAAGGATGTTCATAACAGTATAGAACATTTGGACGGTAAATTAAATGATTCTTGGAATATAATAAAAGTGGGTTGTAAGTTAAATACGGCAAACTAGGTCCGTAGAGTTACTTACACAAGATGACGATCTCGACCTCGACCTCGTCCTTGCCATGAATGTTCTCGGCAACAATCTTGTACATTCCGGTCTGCTTCCTCTTAGCGTCCACCATGCTGAACTTGCTGTTATAGTCAACGTTCACGATCTCGATGTTTTGATCAGTGATCTAAGAGAAGAAATGACAACAAGTTCAAATAATAGATAATGATTTTTATTTCAAAATATCTATACTCATTAGCGAAATATGTTTATATATATGACCATACATATATGTACAAACACATACAAACACACACACACACACACACACACACATATATATATACGCATGTATAGATGTAGCTCACCTCCTTGCCATCGCAGTACCATTTAACGGTCGGGGCAGGCTCACCCTCGATGTTGACGTCGAACTTGACGTTGCGTGTAGCCTTGGTGGTGGTCTGCTTCAAGTTAGTGCGGTCAATGCGTGGCTTCACTGTTTCGGAAAGAAAAAAAGGTTTGAAAAATGATTTAAAACATATTCATTTGGTATTGAGGTATTCATTTTCGTATTTGATTGAATTTACAATATCAACAATTTGTGAGATGAAAATGTAATTTTAGCTGTGAACAAGTAAGATAACTTACAAGCCTTGTGCTTGACCAGGTGATGGTCTGTTGGCTCAGACTCGGGAGAATTGCCGGCCTTGTTGACGGCAATCACCCTGAACTGGTACTCTGCACGGTACTTGAGACCGCCCACCTTAGTCTCGACGGGCATACCAGGCTTGAGTGGCTGGCACACGTCCTGCTTCACCTCAGCAGCTGCCTCCCAATCGGGCATGAACCTGGAATCACACGTGGTACGTTTGATACTGTCATCACCGTCCCTATTCATGCGGCATTATACAGACACGCTAATGTTCTGCATATGAGAGGACGTCCATCATATCTAAAATCACAGAAGGATATTTGAGTGAGATAATACGATATCACAAACAAGATACTCACTTGTCCTTCTTCTGGACGATGTACTTGACGATGGGGGCGCCGCCGTCGGATTCTGGCACGGTCCACTTGAGGTCGACGGACTTGTTGTCGTAGTCCGTGATCTCGGGACGTCCAGGAGCCGTGGGAACGTCTGGGATATGGCAACGACATAAAATTAATTGGATTGCGACAACATTACACTTGTGTTTACATATTACCAGCCAAGACACACGAAACGAGTAAGGGTTTCCTTCTTCATGGAAAAGAGGAACTCACCGTAAGGATTCTTGGCGAGGATAGCCTGGTCGGCCTCCAGGGGATCGGAGTCACCCTCATCGTTGACGGCGGTGACGCGGAACTTGTACTGGTGGCCGGGCTCCAGACCCTCGACGTTGAAGTGAGGCGGTGCGGTGGCTCCAGGGCACTACGGGATGGACATGCTCAGAGGGGCTCGCTACACTCTCGCGAGAATAATAATCACGAGAAGAGAATATTAGTTCCCAAGATGGGGCGCTGAGTAACTAAGATTGAAAGAATAGTAAAAGAGGAGAGATCGGCGAAAATAAATGAAAAACCATAAGCAGAAGAATGCGCACGAGAAAAAGAAATGTCTAGTGTAAATCGGGCTTGCGATGATGTCTAGTGTAAATCGGGCGAGTGAAGATTCTGAAAATAACATCCTTTTTTAAAGTTATTTTTTGTTTGTTTTACTTTAATTTATTTTAAGCGCGGTCTCTCTCGTACTGTTAATTAAATAGGAAGAAGGTATTAAAGAGACGTTAACCCACCTTGCCGCATCTGACCCACTTGCCAGTAGCCAGATCCATCTTCTCGATCTCGTACTCCTTGATCGGCATTCCACCGTCGTCCTCGGGCTTCTCCCACTTCAGGCGGCATCCTGTGTCGTGCACGTTGGACACCTCCAGGGGACCCTTGGGCTTGGTGGGGCGACCTGGGGACACGGGGAGGGCACGTGATACTCCTGTGGCTGGCTTTATCGGAAGGGAGGAGCTGATTTTCTTCAGTTTAATCGCGAAGACAATGGAAAATAGCTAAGGCAGCTAGTAGGTGTCCTCCTTTTATACAGTCACCGTGCTAACAGATACAACTATTAGCGCATCAATCCCTTATGACAGAGTAGGTCATGTGGCATTGCAGATAGTGTAAATATACTTCTTATTATGTGTTATCTATCTGCAGAGGTAGAGGGTCCCACTTTTTAAAGATACCTCTTCCCATCGAAAGCGAAACACCAGCGGCTCCATCACTTACCGAGAACAACGAGCTCGACCGTTTCCTGGTCCTTGCCGTTGCGGTTTTCGATCTTGAGGGTGTAGAGACCGGCGTCCTTCCTCTGGGCGTTGGAGATGGAGAACTCGGTGTGGTGGTCGGTGTTCTCGATGTGGATCTTGTCGCTGTTGGACAGGACAGTCTCCTTGAAGATCCATTCCACTTCGGGCTCGGGCTCTCCGATGTAGTCCACCGCCCACTTGTGGCTGCGGCCCACCTTGATGGTCACCGACTTGAAGTTGGTGCGGTCGATGCGGGGCTTGACTGCAAGAGGACGTTAAGCGTTCATTGTCTGCTCTGAGTGTTACAGTACTGCACAGGGACATTACAGTGTATCCTGCAGTGTGCAATGAAAACTGCATGAGAAGGGAATTCGTTGTGCTTTTTTTCCGAAACCGCCTAAAGCAAGCGTTATAGAAATGGGACGGAGAGAGAAGTAAAACTTACGGTTCTTGTGCTTGCACAGATGGTTCTCGGTGGGCTCGGAGGCCTCACCGACACCAGCCTTGTTGGCAGCACGGACACGGAAGCTGTAGACAGTGCCTTCCTTCAGGTCTGGCACCGTGCACTCGCACTTGGTGTCCGGGGTCTGCAGAACCTCCTTCCAGTCCACGGAAAGCTTGTCCTTGATCTCCACGTGGTAGTGGGTGATGGGGCGACCGCCGTCCTTCTCGGGAGGAGTCCAGCGAAGCTGCACCGACTTGTTGTCATAGTCGAAGATTTCGGGCTTGCCAGGCCTGCTTGGCTCATCTGTGGGTCGCATCGGATTGAGTAAAATAATCAAGAAGGGGGAAGGATAGTGTATGTGCAATGAGTGGGGCACCGGGAATCACACAGGACTATAAGCATCAATTATCTTGTCTGATAAGGAATTAATCTATACACACACACACACACACACACACACACACACACACACACACACACACACACACACACACACACACACACACACACACACACACACACACACACACACACACACACACACACACACACGCACGCACACACACACACACACACACACACACACACACACACACACACACACACACACACACACACACACACACACACACACACACACACACACACACACACTCTCCCACGCGCGCGCGCACATTCCGCCTCGCACTGACCGTAGGGGTTGCGAGCCGTGATGGGCTCATCGTTCTCGAGGGGCTCTGACTCGCCCTCCTTGTTGACGGCCTTCACGCGGAACTTGTACTTCTTCTTCGGGGTGAGGCCGTCCACGGTGAACTCCTCCTTCTCGGGGCCGATCTGCGGGTGGGGGAGGGGAGGTCATACCAGGTCATGCCAAGGCATACAAGGAAATAAAACAACAAAAAAACACGAGGTTACTGAGAAGACAGCTCGTTCTGCCCCCTACCTGGGCGGGAACTTCGTTGGTCACAAGACAACATGTGAGTGACTCGCAGTATAATGTCATAGAATTATGGACATGTGATCTTACTGAGTTTATTATGGTTTAATTTTTATCTTCGACGGATATGTGATATGCTGTCAATGTTATGATTTACTTCAATCTTATTGTTACTTATTTTCTACTTATTACAAGTTAATTAAGATGAGAAGATGTTAATGAGTACTTTGACAAAATACGCAACGCTTGAGTTAATGATTCACACCAGATACGGAGCACCGACTCTGGCAGGCTCTTCAACTGAATATCAACGATAAGTATAACTACCGATACCAGCATCAGTATCAATGCCAATACCAACAGCTGCATCAACGCCAGATTTTTTTTATACTCTGAATACCAAGATACGCAGCCTCAATAATACTTTGGCGGGGAGAAAGTAAGGAGGACACACTTCCCGACAACGGAAGGTGCAGGATAAAAGCGCCACGTCTAGAAAGAATACCTGGACGTAAAACACCGCGTCCTGGGGCTCTTCGGTCACCTTAGGACCTTTACAACCCTTGGAAGCCCCAGGATCCTTGCGTTCCGTGGCGTCCTTCGAATCCTTGTCGCCAATCACACCGTGAGTGGCTGTGAGAGGCGTGCTCACAGGCCTGGCTATGTACTGTGGGAGGGAACATGACATGTTCACTGTACATGCAAGGTGTTTAGTGGAGGTCATGCTTTGTTGGTGCATTAGGGTGCTGAGGGTTAAGTCCGTGACGCGAGTAGGACGTCCGGGAAAGGAGGTAATTCCCCGTATTTCGGGGAATGGAGGCGAGACGAAGATTGGTCTAAGGATGATGTATAATGGTCAAGGATTAGGGAGGAAGACGGACGTCATGTTAAAGGTAGCATGTGCTTATTCCCGCGTGTGATGAAAGGTCAAGTATGACAGTACTCATGAAGGGCTTTGAGATGCCTGGGTAATTCCTTTAGGTCCAAGTATATGCTTGGTCTAGAATTATGTGAGTATGTGAAAGAGACAAGGCGAAATATTTTGTGAGTATTTAGGGACTCTTTATCTAGTTTCTATGTTGTCTCAGGAGTTGAAGGAGAAATCGTAAACATATAGGAAGGAAAAATGTAGACGTCATGTAGGCCCGGACACTAAAGGCGACGGAGAGAACCAAGAAGCGCACGGGACTCACCTCCCCAGCAGGAACCCAAGTGCCGGTGTCCATGTCCATCTTCTCGATGACGTAACCCTCGATGGGCAAGCCGCCATCGTCCTTGGGCTTCTTCCACTTGAGCTTCACGTGGTCGGCGCGGATCTCCTCCGGGAAGAGCGGTCCCTCGGGGCGGTTGGGCTTGGCTGTTGGGGAGGGCGGAGGGAAGTCGTTTCAGGGGTGGACCGTGTGTCATTTAGGGAGAGAATGTCACGTATAATGGCCTTAGAAAGTAAAGTGGGTTTCGGCCGTGTGGAATGGAGTTATATTTTGGTTTTAGTTTTCTCGGGTGGAAATTAATCGAGAATAGGTGAACCAGAGTGATATCTTTCAAATATTCCTCAAGGCAGATAAATAATCCCCCGTTTTTTACAGCTCGGAGAACTAGTTTCAGTCTCAACATAATCTAGAAATATTGTGAATAAACTAATATGAAAAGGAATAACAGTGGGCACCTACCGAGGACAACGACGTCGGCAACTTCTTCGCACTCGCCGACGGAGTTGGAGAGGCACAGCTTGTACTTGGCGGTGTCAGAGCGGACACCCTTCCTCAGTGTGAAGACGGTGTTGCGCTCATACTGCTCGATGGTCACCCTACCCACATGGATACATTGTTAAACACTCTTAAATGGCTTGTGGATAAAAAAAGGGGGGGGGGATGGTATAGCTGATTATATATATATTTTTTTTTTCGCTGAAATCTGATTAAGGGATGTTCCTTGCGTTTTCTTTCTTTTGTTTCTTTTGAGGGGAAGCTCAAGTCTTTTTTTTTTCGAAGGCGGAAGGCGTGTGATGTACTTCAGTATCGATAGATTTCTAAGAAGTTTTGGGACAAAGAAGCCGATTTCTAAATTGCGTGTGTGCGTGTAAACAATGCTAGTCGTTGTAACAGACGCGGACTTTTATCACACACGACAGCAAGGGAGAGCTCGAAACATAACGCCTCAGTAAACATGAACGAATACCAGGAAAAATTTGACTAGTCATCATATCAAACTATTCCTTTGCCTTTTTGGAGACTCGTTTACTGAGAAATCATATCAAGAACCCCTTGACATAAGCTGTAATCCGGCCTATCTATGTGATGTGTGAAATAAAAATGAAATAATGATAATAATTGAACGGTATTTCTGTTTTGCAAAATAAGAAAAGAAAAGTGTTTTACAATGGCCTGTCTGTAATATACATGCAAAATAATGCCTAACACATAATAATCAACATGCACTGCTGGCTGGGCACTAAGGCATGTCCATATCATCTACAACTTCACCCTTGTACAAGCTCCAAGCAAGCTACGGGTTAGCCTTGGGCACGGGACTTTGGTATAGGGCAGTCGGGCAAGACTCGCCCTATACACAAAGCCTTAGCGATCAGGTGTCGCGCCAAGAGCTGAGCGAAGAACACGATAATACTTCTGAGCAGAGAGCGGCAAAACAGAAGAAAAACGGCAGGAAGTCTCAGCTGAGCAACACTCTCCAAACGTGAGCTCTCAGCTGTGCCTCCCATGCACACGCGACTATGAGCAGATGTCACAATAAAACCTTCAATCAGCTGTAATCCTATTCTTGGAGAAGGAAAGCGATCGCGGTCTTTACTTCTGCGTCATCACAACGGTGGTGATGAGGGCACCGCAATGGGGCTGGACTCATTGATCTAGTCACTGATCGCACTGATAATTGTGAGTTTAAAGACGCGTTCATACTCTCGATACGCGTCACATTCACTCATAATCAGACGTGATCAAGACCCATTATGAGAAAAGCTCACCAAAGGCGCTCAGAATAGATATGCTGATCATTTTTAATGTGGCAACTGTGTCTATTGATCCTTCTGATGATAAGAAAACAAAAAAAGTCGTTGTTTTATAATCACAGAAAGTCGGTCAGAAAACTACTGCATTGGTGGTTTGTTTCACATTTACTTGCATTCGATGATATAACTAGTTAAAATAAAATAGCAAAGAGAAATGAGGCAGGCTCGTCACAAACCACCAGTGCCTGTTCTCAGTATTAGAACTACCGTCTTAGAGTCTGTTACGTGTGATATGTCACTAGTGTGCTTTATCGTGGAAAATATAGGAAAACATAAAAAATGGTTTAAAGGTAGTAAGATGTGTTAACCATTGTCAAAAAGCCAGAGTCTGAGAATTATTCGAGATAAAAGGGTAAACATGTCTAAGACAGAATAAAAGCGAGAAGTTCTTCTTCACACAAGAACTTCGCCAACACCTATGTAAAAAATGGAGGGATCTCATAAAAAAAATATAGTCATCTGTGATAGAAAAAAATGCGTATATCTGCTATCAGGGGCGATAAAAAATATTTTTCAAATATAGATGACTAATGGATACAAAAAAGGAATAAAAAAGATCTTTCAAAATCTCAAAAACGTAAGCACGAGTGTTAGCTTTCCGAAAAAGAAAGGCTAGCATCACTTTTTATTCTGTCTTAGTGGAACCAGGTGCTTTCGGTCAAATAACCAGAGGTTTTCGGTCACCTTCTACAGTTGTAAGGGTCTGGTAGCCTGGAAGGAAACGGTTCACGTATTTATCAATCAGTCACATAACAGAGCATAGTCTACTACACTTAAATGTCAAGTTTAATGAGGTTTATACAGGAAGGTCATTTAGCAAAGGTCAGAGTCTGCTCGGGTGCGAAACGCCACCCGGAGAGTCACCCATCTAATGTCCAACCTGCTGTAACTTTCTCTTTGTGGATTAAGTCTTTTCTATTTTCCAGTTAAGGGAAGAATTTAGATATCAGTACATCTATATTTCCATTGTTGTGATACAATATACCAATGGTCGTGTGTTATAAAGATCTATGATTTCTTTTCTCACGTTTAAATTTCTTAAGGGACTCGTCGCAACCCACCTTACCTATTTCTTCACTGGCCTTATCTTTTGGTCGAACCTTCCCCTCCCTATATTCATTCTAGTTTGTACATTCATCCACATGTCCATTTTCCATTGATTGTTATTTTTGTTTCATTTCATTCGCTCCTATGTTCCGATTTTTAAAATTTCCTTTTCGAAGTTTAACATAGTCCTAAGTCTCAAAGTGATTTCATATTACTCTATAACTGTAGCATGACTTACGAATCAGTCAGCAATCAGCATCAGCCTCATACTTCACAGACTCCTTTCATCCCCGCTTTTCTTCACACACTCTGTCATTCCCCCTCTATCTAACCCGAGTCCCCCCTTCCCCCTGTGCCACCCCCTACTCCTCCTCCCCCACCCAAGGGCGCTCACCTTTCCTCTTCGTCTGGGATGACCTCCTTGTCGTCCTTCTTCCAGATGGCCTTCGGCTCGGGCTCACCGCCGTACTTGATGTCCAGCTTGAACATCTGGCTCTTCTTGATCACGATGTTCTTGAATTCCTCCTTGTTCTTGACGTATGGCCTCACTGTTGGCGAGGTGGGAACGAGAGGTAAGAATGAGTGTGTCGATCTCGGGTGTGCGTTGGTGAGCATCTAACTTTCTGCAAACTTTGCTTTGTATCTTGAGCATTAAGATTTTCTTTTTGGATGGTGTGGACACAACAACAGAGATAAAAAGAAAAGAACAAATATCATGGAAATGCAAGAAGAGAAAGAACGGAATGAGCAGCAGAAGAAGGAAAAGAGAACTTACCGAAACGGTTCTTAGCCTGAATGGGCTTGGTCGGGTCAGAAGGTTCACCAGGACCTGCCTTGTTGACAGCCCTGACGCGGAACTCATACTGATTACCCTCCTTCAAGTTAGGAATAGTGCCCTCCGTCACGTCGCCCTGGATCTCAATGCCCTTGGTCCAGTCACTGAAGCGGTCCTGAAATGGCCGCCGCCGAAGGGAGAGTCGTCAGAGTTAGGAGTATAGGAGGGGGTAGGCAAGGGAAACCGAGCCAGTTTCCAACGCGTTCTGAGAGTTTGAATACGCTTAAGATTATTACTCGAAGTGTTGGAATAAAATGTGATTTACGTTCAATTTTTCTTTGTGAATTTTGGATACTGGACGAATGAGAATAATCTTTATTTAAGATAAGATCAAATTAGTAAGATATATCGGCAATGTGATTTGAACTAATGACTGTATGTCTATGTTATGTTAATAATCGATATGATAGAAATATAACATTATTTACGGAGAGAGAAATACATTATTTAAGAGACACTCGTGGGTGATAAATAAAAGAGACAGTATCTGAAGATTGAATTACTGATAAAAACTGCCTATCTTTTATCGATCAAGCGTATTTGGAATCAGTGTTAGAAGCGAACTCCAAACTTTTCAATGTATTTTACAAATTCGTTTTTCAATATCATTATAGTGTGTGTGTTTTAAAAATGCTTATGTGCATCTTTGGAGAATCGTCGTTTTATGCCAAGTTTTAGATTATTTAAGAGTTATAGCTTTATTTTATTTAGATGAATAAACTTCGTGATTAAAATAGATACTAATTTGTGGAAGGCTAAGTGTTAAATCTAGTGTTAATTAAATTAGCATATTACTGCATATTGGTATGTACTAGATAGCCCTAATTTTGTAAATGTAAAGATACCATGTATTTTAAAAGGAAATATATATACAACACGTAAGTGCTTGTAAAAGATCTGTACCGTAAAATAAACAAGTATGCGTTTGTTTGTTTTTCCTCATACAGATCGGTAGCTGAGTACCACAGGCTGCTACGAGCTACAGAAGCAGGCCTTACGGCTTCTGTGGTGGTGTTACGTCTTTCACTTTTATGAAATATGCCTGATGAGATTCAACTTACCGTTATAGGGCATTGGACCTTTTAATGGTATGTATTTATTGGATCTTTAAAAGCTTTGAAATTCTGCTATGGACGAGGCTAATGGTTTAATACCCTGGTCTATAAATATTTCTGAATCTCCGGGACATATTTCACAGAAATCAAAAAGAAGTAACGATGCTACACATACTATATCCAGTTGGAGCCTTACCACCTCCCCGCCTTCTGGCATGGCGCGAGTCTGTAGATAACGGTAAACATGTTCGTAACATGTTACGGGAACACGTGGATCTCACGCACACAACAACAACAACAAACAGGACACTCCTCACTTGATCTAACTAGTTAATCTTTTTGTATTAATGTAGTTGGAATCATCTCGATGATTTGAATTATTATTGAATTTGAAATCTGAGTTGTTAATGATCAACTAATATGCAAATCAAGTGAGAAGGTCCCTGATTGATTTGAAAGTAGGCAATCCAGCTGAGACGAGAATTAGGATTATATATATATATTGTTGTGTCTTTGGGCAAGTTTAAGGACGACAAAGAACATGAAATTGAATGTTGACAGACATATTTAAGACATTCAAGGTTAACAAGACAATAGACATTATTCACTGTATTAAGGTAATGCCATGTATTTGATACATAAGTAATATATCCAAATCAGTTATAAGTACATGAAACAAGATATTTACTTTGTTACGGCAAAAGGTCAATACAATATTGAACATAATTATACATTGTGTGATTCAACATCTGAACAATATTTGTAGTCGTGATTATGTGAGATATGTTAAAAATGAAAATACTTAATGTTTATAAGACAACAAAGATAAAAGGTGATTGGTTAATAAATATGTGAGGTTCTGGTACGAAAAAATGCATTTATCTCGCAAGAAATTTGGATAAAATGTATGGTTGGGGAGAACAAAAATGTTCATGTTCAAAAAGGAGGAAATAAGGAGATGTCAGTTTATTTTCACGGCTGGTAAGGCAGAGCGTCTCTCAATCCCCCTTCCAGGCCAAAATCATAAAAAAATAAAAAAGGGTAAGGAAAAAAATCAAAACAAAACAGATTCAGTGCTAAAAATCAGGAATGCCAGAAAATCACTCGGA
>NW_028234432.1:15329698-15342198 GCF_977035675.1 Penaeus japonicus | reverse complement strand
TTTACAGGTTGGCTCAAAGATGTAATAAATTAAATGGATAATAGTATCTTTTTCGTACCGCCTTCCTTGCCATACACAGGGGCGTATATAGATATATACATATAGAAAACATCTAAACTGAATTTTCAAAAGACCATCCTGACAAATAAAAATACTTGATTTCTATTTCTAAACCCTTTTCTTACAGTATGTCAGTATGCTTTTGTCTCTCAAAAAAAAGTATGATAGAATTACAAGATCCTTTTATTCAAAATCCCTAATATGGTTTTCAAATATACTTAAAAAACATGCTTTCCCTAAATAAAAAATCTTGACGAGAAAAACAAACAGCAAAGAAATAAACTATATAACACACAATGAAACAAAAACATAACCCAAGACACACCAAACACAGTATACAAGACAATGAAAAACTTCCTACATGATGAGATCAGCACAGAAACCACAGGCCCTTTTCGCTAACAAAACCAAACCCGAGATACAAACGCTGGCTGAGAATTAAAAAAAAAAAAAAATGGAAAAGAAAGAAGAAAAGAAGAAAAAAATAAATAAATAAACTACAGAGAAACATCAAGTAAGAACATCCTTCTCATCTACAGGATCACCCTCCTTTGCCCTCTTGTCCCCCGCCGTGTCCCTCCGCCCACCACACTCACCCTTGACGGAGAAGTCCTGGCGCTCCACAGTGTAGTACGTGAGGGCCATTCCGCCGTCGTCCTTGGGAGGCTTGAAGGTCAGCACGCAGGAGGTGCTGAAGACCTCCGACACCTGCGAAGCGGAGGCGGCGAGGGCCGGTTATCCAGGGATCGTGTGTAGGTGCAAAGCTATTCAAGTATTTATGTACCGTACGTGCGTTTATACTCACTCTCTCTCTCACATACACGCACGCGCACATGCACACATACACACTCGCACACACACACACACACACACACATACTGATGTGTCTCATTGTTTCGGTAATGCAGCAGCTCTTTAAGCATTACATACGATATAAACAACATCAACAACAACAGTCATAATAATGATAACAAACCCACTATGCTATATCTTGCCCCATGAACCCATGAACAGCTGAGGCCCATGAACGCAGACGCGGCCCGCGCACTCACCTCGATCTCCGTTGGTGGGCTCGGGCGGTCCTGCATGTTGATCTTGACCTCCTTGCTGCTCTCGCCAGCCTTGTTGGACATCTTGATGGTGTACTTGCCAGTCTGGTCCCTGGATGGCTTCTTGATGGTGTAGGTGACCTTCTTGTCCTGAATATTGACCTCGACTTCCTTCATGGGGATGGGCTTGCCTCCCCTCAGCAGCTTGGCGTCGACCTTGGAGATCCTTGCGCCGGGAACTGACAGAAGGAGGCAGGTGTTAGAGCACAGGATGGCCTACAGGCTGGGAAGCTATGAGCTGAAAAAACTTGGAACACATTTCTGCATTTTGCTAAGTTTTGAAATGATTAAGTTTGTGTCTCTCTATGATTCTTGATACTCTTTTCTACTCTCATACATTTTTACATTATTAGATTTCCTTTCTGTTTTATAAATGCCATACCATCCTCAAATAATTCCGCATCTCCTCAACGCTCAATTTTCTCATCCCACTCACCTGTGTAAGGAACATCGAAGACAAGAGGCTTAGAACAAGGGCCTTCGATAGGTTCTTCGGGCTTGATGCTCGGTGGCTTCTCGCCCTCACCTACACTCAGCTGGCATGTGCACTCGAGAGATCCACACACCACCTGGTCGATTGGGAGAAAGGTCGTGTAAGAGAGGAGCCTTACTATGTATGTTTGATTCATCGTAACTGAGGATCAATGGGACGATCATATGGACGGAGCAAAGTTCGTAATTCGAACTCTAATGGAGGCTTTCGTGAAAATAGGTCATAGGCTCACCTTGACTTCACCCTCGTGTTCGGCAGCGCATTCCTTGATGATGAGTCTGTGGATTGCGCGGTCCTTCTTGATTTCGAAGTTATCACTGTTCTCAATCTCCTTGCCGTTCACGAACCACTGGAGCGGGGCGTTCGGGTCGACCAGCTCGCACTCGAACTGGGCGGGCTGGCGCTCGAAAGAGGTCACGTCCTGGAGCTTCTTCTTGAACTTGTTTTCGTCTGTGAGAGATAAAGCGTTGCCGTTAATTGTCTGACTCTGAGTCCTTGAGCGCGTGAGAAAAAAGTTTGGGCGAAATGAGAGCAAACTCGAAAATAATCAAGGAAGTCTTTCTTCTCTACTTAAAAAAACGATAATGAAGATAAAAACATACGTGATGATTCTTACTTATTCATATTCTAATTTCGAGTGACAGGAAGAGATATCATTGGGAAAGAAAAGTGAATGTTACTTGACGAACACGTCCGAAAAATATGTATTTTTTCTTCCGTTATTTCTTTCGTTTTATCCATATACAAATCGATTTAAAAAAAGCTCTTGGTTCTATAGGAATACTTACACTGAACGATGACTTCGCAAGTAGTCTCGTCAGCATTGGTCTTGCAAGAGTAGAAGCCAGCATTGGACATCTGGATGCTCTTGAAGACCAGCTGCCTCTTCCTGCCGTCCTTCATGATCTTGGCGCTGAGGATGAATTTGCAATTAGACTCATGTTGAGACTTCGAGGCTGAGCGGGAGATGGACTCTCTCCCACCTGCCACGGAAACACTTCTGCCTCCCACTTCCGAGAATGGTGTGGAATTGCGAAACAATAATATGCTTTTAAACCTCACAAAGTTTGCAAAGTCGTGTAGGAAATGTTATATAAAAAAAAAATCTTGGTAAATAATGTGAAAATCTCCAAACCATTTCCTCACACATGAAGGTGCGTGCTCAAGTACTTTTTCATTTATTTCATTTTTTTGGAAACTACTCGCTATGGGCCACATCCACCACTGTTGCTGGTGTGAGGCTCAGGCCGCGTTACACACTGACTGGCTCTCGTCCCGCACTTGAACTTGACACAGAAAGCTCATCAAAAGAGCTACGTTCGCACGAGGAAAAACTATAACATAAGGTGTAGTAAAAAAGAAAAGAAAAAAGAAGACTGAGACTGAGAATACAATAAGAAGGAAGAGCAGCTGTGTCTATCACGGCCTGGAATTCTGTACAGACTACTGGCAGGTCTAGATGCTGATGCGTCAAGCTGTCATCACTATTTGCCACTTGACGTGGTCAGACGCTCGCAAATATAAGCTTAGAAGCGGCAGCGGTATGCTAGTAGAGAGGGGATGGTGCCAGTGTAGTTTAGCTTCTCAGAAATATGGAATGATATTCATGATTTATAACTCGATTTATGTTGTTGCCTGAATTACATCCTGCTTACACATCGCTTCATTAGACATTTATTTACACACGTATATATAATAATGACCATCTTGGATTTTATAACATTTTATTATGATATAAATGAAGTAGTGGCAGCGGTCGCCTGGTTGGCCAGGAGCCAAGTCATTTCATTAAGTCCCGGAAATCTGTAGGTGTGAGCGGAAACAAACATTGTCACAAATGCCAAGGCCACATTATTCATTCGTGACAATGCAAATGAATTACCTGTCCGACTGCAGATAATCACAGAAGCGAGACCTGTGAGAGGGCAACACTGCATCAACACATAGAAAAACGGATGGTTTGAATCGGAAGAAAGAGAGAGAAAAAGATGACTCTTTTAATCAACATGGATTCTACATGGGAGAAGAATAGAGGAAGAGAGACAAACGCCGAGAGAGAAAGAGGATAGAGATGAAGAAAAAACAATGGAAGAGGATTTCTTACCTATTTACATTCTGACTCCTAAGTGACAGGGGGAGATTACAAAAGGGAAGGAGAGTGAGTGTTACTTGACCAACACATCAGAAACATTGACCAACTTGTTATAAAATACTAGATAGTCCAAAGAAGAGGCAAGTGTCATAAACGTGGAAAGGAAGACAGTAAAGGCAAGAATTTGACAAGAAAGACATTCCATGACAATAAGAAGGCCGAGAAGAAATGGATAGAATAAAGGAAGGAATCAACAGTGATTTTATTCAAGAGAAAGACAAGAGTGATAGAGTGAGAGAGAGTACTGTATCTGCAAGCTAGTTCAGTATATCAATACAATTAAAAGACAAAACCATGGCAAGCTGTATACATCACATGAATCAAGAAAGCTTTGAGAACTTGAAGAGGACATAAAGTGTGGGGACAGATGACTGATCACAACATCATCAAAAAGTAGATGGACTAAGGGGGGGGGGCGTGTGTGTTGGGGGGACATGTCACGACAAAGACAAAAGGCTGCAAGACCTTACCCTGAGTCCGACTCGAGCTTCTTCTCGCCGGCGAACCACTCGACGGTAGCCTCAGCCTCGTCAACCTCGCACTCCAGAACGACCTTGTTGTTCTCGGTCACGGTCATCGACCTCAGCTGCTTTGTGAACTTGAATGGTTGATCTAGGGAGGAGAGTTTGCGGCGTGAGTAATGGGGAGCGAACGCTTGTCTCAGACAGGACTTTAGGACTCGTCGTCTCAAATTAGGGTCAACTCTAACACTCACCGACAATGTTGAGGTTACACTCGCACGACTCCTTCTCAACCCTGTAGATCTTGGCTGTGTATTTGCCCTTGTCCTTCTTCGTGGCTTTCTTGATGGTCAAACGCACCGTGCCAGTCATGTCCTTGTACGTCTCGTATTTGTCGTTATCCTGTAAGACATGATGGTTACAGTTATTATCAATTTCAGAGAGAGAGAGAGAGAAAGAGAGAAAGAGAGAGAGAGAGAGAGAGAGAGAGAGAGAGAGAGAGAGAGAGAGAGAGAGAGAGAGAGAGAGAGAGAGAGAGAGAGAGAGAGAGAGAGAGAGAGAGAGAAAACGAATCACAGTGGTATATGCACTACAGTAAATCTTAAATAGTAGAAAGAAACTTTACCTCAATTTTCTGGTCTCCCCTGTACCAGTGCACGATGGCCTTGTGGGAATTAACGACAGCCTCCAGAACGGCGTCCTTGTTGGTGTAGCTCGAGGACTTCTTCGGCAGAGGCTTCGTGAACTTGAAGTCAGGGTCGGGCTCTGTTGGAGGAATAGCAGGCTTACTGTATTATCCGGTAATATTACTTTGTTTTTTAGTAGGTAACAGAGAGATAAACATCATATAAAGGATATATAAGGAGAAAATGAGAGGTGAAAAGAGATAGAGGGGGAGAGTGAAAGAGAAGAGAAGAAAAGAGGGAAGGAAAGAAGAGAAATGAAGAGAAGTGAAGAGAAGAGAGGAGAGAGAGAGAAAGAAAGAGAAAGAGAAAGAGAGAGAGAAAGAGAAAGAGAGAGAAACGAGAGAAAAAGGGAAAGAAAAGAGAGAGGATAAGAGAAGGGAAGAAATGAGATAAAAAGTAAGAGAGAGAGAGGAGAAGAGAATGAGAAAAAAGAGACCAGGGAAAGATAAGAGAAGAGGAGAAGCAAGACCCGAGAGCCAAATCCAGCCACTGACCCTGCACGGTGAGGATGGCCGAGCAAGAGATGCCCATGCACTCCACGGTGTATTTGCCCATGTCGTCCATCGTGGGCTTGCTGATGGTGAGGCCGTGCACGCAACCCTCGGCCTTGAACTTGTACTTGGACCCGGGGAAGAGTTCCTGCGGCGAAGGCAAAGAAGCGTTATGCGCAGAACGGGTCGCAGGGCTCTTTTCTTTTTTCCTTTTTTCTATGTAACATGATCGGATAAATGTGCATTGTATGATAAGTAGCCTTTGGAGAGAAATTTCAAAAGGGGGACATCCTACTCACATCCTTCTTGAAGAACCACTTGGCCTTGGAGTCCTTCTTGGAAAACTCGCCCTCGAACTTGGCGGTCTTGTCCTTGCCTTCCTTGACGGTGAGGTCGACCAGAGGCTTGACCCAAGACTCGACCTTCTGCTCGCAGGTGGGTAGGGGAAGGGGTGAGAGAAGGGGGATGAGTAAGGGACTTGGAGGTCGGCCTGAATTCCACGCTCCATCTCGGACTCACAGTGGATGTCTGGCAGACTGTGCTTTGAATTATGTGAAAGGACACTCAAGCACGCACGCAAACACACACAAACACACACACACACACACACACACACACACACACACACACACACACACACACACACACACACACACACACACACACACACACACACACGTATATACATCATGATTTGAAATGTCTGCCCATATTTCGAAAATATCTTATGTCAGTCGAGAGAAAGGAGCTCTGTCATTCAGCCTTTTATTGTATGTGCTTTTTCTTTTCTAAAAATTGAAAGAAGCATTTTTTTTTAAGTGACAAAGGTACATTGAAAAGTATTAACCAAGAATTCTTTTCAGTTTACATTTATATTAACAAAATCCCCTAAAAATTATGCAAGAACGATGATAACAATGTCGATAATGATTTCATGACCAGCTGAAACAGAAGACAATCTTAAACTGGACTCTATTATACATCAGGCAACAATCACATATATAAGACAAATAAAAGAATAAAAGATAAATGGATTCCAAGTCTATGGGTCACAGAGAATCACGCTGTGACTCACCCTGTGTGTATAAAAAACAATTTAGGATTAATTCACATCTAGAATTGTCATGCGGACGTGCAGATATAAATGAATGGTCGATGTCTCCCCAAACAGGGAACAACGCTCGGGCTTGGTATGCTTTGCCCAGGATATCAGATTGATACATGAGAATATAGATAATAGATATGTAAACATGCACACATGCCTTATTTTAATTCATGCCTGCATCCGGCCACGTCTAGAAAATGGAGAAACTGAAAGAGTAATGGCGTTTTGAGGTACGATGCTCTTTCTTTTGGTCTGATGACACAGTCTGCTCGTTTTACACGTTTTACACTATTTCATCTTTTTTTTTTTACACATTACTGTCAGGATGCGTCCATGTTTTACGACATTGAGGGCTACGTACATGTACAAAAGAAAAAGCATTTCACATATATCCAATACTGAATATAGAAGGTACATCTTTAAGAGTCATGCAGAGTATCTTTTAACCAAGGTTTGGGTTGTGTTTTATAAAGAGAAGACTTAGAGTGACTTACAGCGCGACGGTTTATTGATAGAGAAAGAATGCGACATTTTTATCATGATTGTTTATTTTTCTCAGTCGTTCGGGTTAATAGGTCGTCGATTTGAGTTGAATTTTGGTCAATTTAATAATTGTGTTAACGTTTAAGAATATGCTAGAGAATCTGAATTAAGACGTAGTTACATCATTTTTAAAACCTGACTTTCAATACTATTGCACCACCTAATTCCATCAGTATGCTCTAAATACCTTCAGATTTAAAGTTATATGCAAATCAAGAATAATTATGATGGAATAATGGCCAAATGATTAACGACATAGCTAGTCGGTACTTCTAGCCACGTAATGGATCAAAGACCGAAATGTTGCAGCGTGCCAAACCTCGACACTCTTGTCAAACCTCATTCCAGTGTTGGAGCTTTGGCCAATCAGGAATAAGATCTGCTAATGACACTCTACGAAGATTGTCAGTCTCCTGAGGGCGTAGGAGGAGAGAAGACCACGTCAGTGTGCTGAGGGCGGAGAGAGCGGCAGAGGCGGTGGGTGTGGCTGCGGAGGTCACGTGGTCACTCCACAAGCGAGTTAGCAAAACACAAACCTCGAAAGGTGTTTGGGGGGAGGGGCGAGTGGGGCTGGGAACACCAATCATTGTTGAGAGAGGCGAGGCGTAAGCGAAGGGGAAGAGTCTATTGGTCAAGAGCTTAACCAATGAGGGGAGGAGTTTTGTCTGATTTCTGGTTTCGCTTCAGTAACTTCAACTCAGATTTATAATGACTAAGAATCAGAGTTGTATAGTGACATCTAAAAATCAAGTCTTACAATTAAAAGAAATAAAGTACGGTAACATTTCCAAGAATAACATAATTTTGTAATAAAAATTTAGGTTTATACTTAAAGCTACATGAAGAGTAAATACACGTAACGTTTTCATTCAGTTTTTGGCTTTATTCTATGTACAAGTTACCCAGTTAGTTTCTTCTTGGCATTCTCTTTAATATCGTCTAACGTCGCATAAACAGAAGACGTTCTCTGTGCAAAGATCATAGTGGAGATCATTAACGTCATCTTACTTTAATCACGTCTATAAAAACTGCTTTTATACAGATGAAAAAAAATCGAGTCAAAATTTATGCACTTGCAAAATTAATTTAGGTCAAATATAAATATATCAAAATCTGCTTCGAGTTGTCTCGAAATGGGATTTCAAAATTCGTCTGGGAAAAGGGATAGATTTATAAGTAGTGGATAAAAAAGGGGCATTTGATCACATCTAGAAAAAGATAAAAAAACAAAAAAATAAGCAAAAAACAAAAGCACGTAAAAGCAACAAATAAAGCTTTTTTTAAAGGTGGACGTAAAATAAAAGATAACGTAAAATAAAAGAAAAATAATAACAGCCGTACAATTAATTATCATGGAATTGAATCCTTTTTATAGAGATAAAATGAAGAACCAAGGCTTTGCGTTCTGCCCGGGTCCATTCCAACTGCTGTTTACCCTTTTACGTTTGACGGCCTGAAGTGTCGGCCAATCAGGAATCATCTCAGCGAGCGATCCTTTGCGACTGCCGGGAGCAGGAGGTTTTAGGCCTTGTGGCGGATCCTTGAGGCCGCGTCCGTAACAACCATGCCAGGCAATGGAGGGAGAGAGCAAGTTAGCAGGGAACCCACAACCCCAGAACGTGATAACAACATGGCTACCCCCAGCCGTGACGTTACATTCCCGCCATGGCGCGCGGAATCGCCGAGGGAAGTCATGACATCACGAGAGCTTATCTGTTATGACGTCACTGCAGACCTTCGCGGTCTCGAACGTCATAAGAGACTGTAGACTGTGACGTCACTGACAACCTCGCGATCTCGAAGGCCACTCAAGGGTGATAACGAAACAGCTGACTGTGGATGCGGACGTCACCAAAGGCCTCTTGACAAGGTATGTCCTCTTCTGGGTCTTGTTTCTTGCTTGACATCTTGAGGAGTGCAGTCAGATCGCTAAGTTTATTTATGTGTGTTGTTGAACACGTTAGAAAATGTTTATATATATAAAAAAATATTGGGGGAAATCTACATAAAAATCCGGATATGAATTAGTTAAAATAGAGCTATTAATAAAATCAAAGGAATTACGCTATATCCCAGTAAAAAAATATATTATTAACTTTTCTTAAAAGTTTGATTAACCTTTTATTACAAGAGTAGATATTTAAATAAATATGAACTATAGTCTATTTATCATTTTGTTTAGATTATCATCATTTAATGATGAATTAAAATAAAATAAGTGTAATACTGCTTCTAGGAAAAAAAAAACTAAAAAAAAAATAAACTCCATGCAATAAGCGACCTAAAGGATAGGTTACGTAGGGTCGTGTCTGAAATTCTCCTTGATTGTCCGAGGAGGAAGGTCACTCAGTCAGCCGGTTGCGTCTAAGAAAGGTCAAAGCTGAAATACAAATAATCGTTATCAACATGAGAGCAAAGTCAATATGTCGCGACGTGTCCCCGAAGGCGCGGGCGGGAGCCGAGGTCACCTGTTGGGCTGAGAAATTGGAGTGAAATGACAAGGCAGCCAAGGTTATCCATGGAGAGGAAAAGGTCGGCTCCTGCAGGAACTTACCCTTTCGACCTTGCGCAGTTGAGGCTTCTGCTCCTTCTCGGTCTCCTTCAGGTCGCCCCAGTCAGGGTCCTCGTTGTCCTTCTTCCACTTGGCGTACTTCTTCTTCTTCAACATGGCTCGGAAGTCCATACCGCTGGCGTCTATCGAGGAGGAGGATAATGGGTACATTATATATGTATTATGTATGACCGAACACTTTCTCTTTATTTCAAACGCCTTTTTTCATATAGAAGAAATATTACTTCCAATTATCCCCTTTCTTCCAGTGATACTCCACGCTAGAAGGGAATGGATTCCGCTTTCTGTACACACCTGAGACGTAGAAGTCCATCTCAGCGGAATCCTCGCCGTGCTGGTTCGAAACCACCACCTTGTACCTGCCCTCGTCGTTGGGCTTGGTCTTACGGATGCAGAGGGTGACGCAGTTGGTTTCCGCGTCCGTGTGGACCTTGTAGCGGCCGCCCTCGTTGATCTCGGTGAAGCCCTTGAAGAACTTGATCGAGGGTGGTGGGTTGCCTTCCACAATGAGGTCGATGTAACCGTTCTGGTCTGTAAGGATTTAAACGTCGCCGGTGTCACTAGTTTACGCGATTGGTGGATCCCCAATCGATTGCCAATAACGCAATGACCATATCGCCATAACCGCCACAGACTTCATCGAAAGACAAGCAAAGAGACGGCAACATCGAGGGAAAACAACCCATACGACAGGCCCACTCACCCTCAACGGCAGTGTACTTCTGCTGGACGTCGACGATGGACGGGGGTCCTGGCTGGCCGATGGGGCGCAGCGGCGTGCTGGGCTTGTCCATCTTCTCGTCGTCCTGGACTGAGGGACGGCGGACATCGCTGCTCGGTCGACGCCTCTGTTGTTGTTGTCGTTGCGGGCAGCGGCGGCGGGGAAAGGGGAAGTCGGCAAAAGCGTTACGTTAGAATCTCGTCTTAGCGGCGGAACGGAGAGATCCACGAGAAAGGGTTTCGAGAGGAAGAGAGGAAGAGAAGAGGAAAGAGTGATGGAAGATGAGGTTAAGGATAAAAAAGAGATTACGAAAGACAGAAGTGGAAGAAAATATTTTTTTTTTCTCGTGGATCTCATCTCTCGTCGATGGAACATTGAATTTATTCATTTTTAACTTACCTTCAGATAATGAATGAGCAAATTTCAGAAAAGTGAGACTGCAATGCGCGAAATGGATTTGAAACTTCGTCATTGTCAAAAAAATCATTTAGATTTCCACGTTATGAAAGTAAGTCTGATGCACATGAAAAAGTAACAGAGTACAGGGAAGAGTTGTTTTTTATATTGAATATAATGTACTATTTTTTTCTAAATTGACAAAGAACGTTAAACACATCAACACATCAACTTAAATGTACAGTCTATGATTACAGAATTATCTACGTTTAACAATTTACTAGTAATTATTCGCTAAACCGAAGATTTTTCTTAGATTTGACAAAAAAAAAAAAAAAATCAAATACATATAGGCATATATGCAAAACATTACAAGTATGTCAAATCAAGAAAAATATAAAAAAAGAAGTAAAATATATATATAAATCCAAACATCTAAATACAAAATAAAACTTCATGTAGAAAATAAAAAAAAATAAAGAAAAAAACACATATGACTTCTAACATCGGTTTAACGAAAATAAACTGCTACAGAACTAGACTACCCTAGACTACATAAACCACAGTATGTAACACTCGAAAGCTTTGTACATATAACAAGGAGGAACAGAAGACAGATTCACAAGAGATATTCTAAGATTTGCTTCCGTAAAGTCATGAGTCATTGAGCATTGCAGGTAATCAGTCCTTCCATTCCTGCAAGCACATTTACCTGACTTTCTCAATTATTGGATTACTGAAACATAATTGTGTACTGATACAGCTTCCGTATCATTATGAATATAAAAATGACTAAATCGTATCCTTTAAAAAAAATCAGGTGAATGTATATAGATAGTCATTTGTTCGAGGCCTTGTGGACGGAGGATCGAATGGCCTTGGGTGTTGGATTGAATCGTTTATAGTTCCCGCCGATCCTCCATTCCACCGAGGGCTTTGATGAGGGATGATCAGTGAGAACACTTGTGCGTACTTTTAGGCCTACGAGGCGGCCGCATGCAGGGTCATTTTGTTGGAATAAATGTGCTGGAGCGGCCTCCGTGCGTTGCCATGGCGTTCTGGCAACGAAATCCAAAGAAATGGGTGTAATAACGCGATCTTTTTTTTTCGCCATGGCAGCGCTCGGGAGGTTGGTGTATGACGTAGCGAGGCAGTAGAAGCGAATAGTGCTTGTCAATCAGTACAATATGCGCTTAATTCAATCAATTTTCGAACCACAGAGTGAAAGATGTTTTTGTAATCCCTTGCAAGAACATCCTTGACATGAATCTAATAGATCTACAAGAAAGTTAGACTAGGAATTCGCAATGCAGTTCGTGGAAAGAACTACGATGCGATATCCAACTTTTGCTCCGTGTTACAATATCAAAATGAATCTTCAACCCAGTGAAAGCATAACTGACATTTTCGATTTTTTACTCTAGCGCGGGAAAAAAAGGTAATTACTCGTAACAACCCATCGAAAAGGAAGGAAAACCGAAAGCAAAGAGAAACATCTTTCGCTCGTTGTCACTGGCTCTACATCAGTGTCTACGGCGTCAACAAAGCACTGTGCGTGAATAAGTCATATCTTTGCGACACGTGCGTTTTCAAGAGCAACTCATTGGCCACTTGGGTACATAGAATGCAATGCTGGAGAGATGCGCCTCGTTTCATTCCCAAAGAAAAGCAAAAAAGATTTCATTATCCCAACCTGGTCATCGTCAAGTAT
>NW_028234432.1:15317198-15322198 GCF_977035675.1 Penaeus japonicus | reverse complement strand
ACTCCTGCGGTCATCGCTTGTCGGAGGACACACACGTTAAATGTTAAGGCAAAGAAATGTATAGAGGTAAACTTGGTTACAGTTACCGAAAGATACTGTGTTTACCGTATCTGAATATTTGAAAGTGATGGATATATATATTCATATTTAGAGAGCTTATTAAGAGTAATATTCCCGACATGCTGCGTTTTATATATAGTTTCAATCGTAAATATACATATCACTCGTTGCATTGAGTTTCGTATAGATTTCATGCTAAAAGAATCATAAGAAATAAAGAGAAAAACAAAAACAAAAACAAGAAGAACGTGCCTTTCATTTCGATAAAAGTGACACGTCGTTTGTTAAATAAATGTTATAAAAGAAAATAATCTTTCAAAAAATGCAAAAAAGACCTTGAATTACCTCCTCCGATTTCTTCTTCGCCTATCGGGAAATATGGAAAAAAAGGGAGGGAACATGTTAGCTCAGTCATGTAGCAAAGATAAGGGTTGATGCTGGAGGGATTTAGTCTCACAGACATCTAACAGTAATGAAAAATGTTGAAAGGTTGCAATGCTTGGAAAAAAAGGAGCCAAGAGAGGACACATTTCTGGTAGCGCGACAGCTGTGTTCAGGCTGTCGGTGGGAACATCCGCTCGAGTACAGTGCAAAAGTTGCTGTACCCAAACGTTAAACAATATATTAGCCAGCATAACGTGCTTCTGTCTCAGTATATGCTTTTGCAGCAGTATACTGTGAGCAGTAGAATGGTTTAACAGTGCAAGAACACTGTATGTAAGCGTGGTCATTTTATGTGGTGCAAAACAATAAGAAGAGGCGTAGCAGGGTTCTTTTCAACAAAAATACGATGTGCAGTTATAGTCGGCAATGCATTGTGCAGGTTCAACGAGGTCCTACAGCGGTAGTGTGCAAACAGAGTGAGGTACAGCGACGAAAAGGTGCTTTATGTGGAGTATCGGGAATTTAGATTAGAAGGGCGAGTATTGTACGCATGAAATGGGAGTAGCAGGAGAACGATTAAATTATTCCGAATATTTGAGACAAAAGTTGAAAGAGACATCAACATGCTTAGAGGGAACAGTAAAGGAAACATTCATAAACACCCATAACATCATCATTCACATACATTCAAAGAGGATTGACAGCTGTTCTTAAAAAAAAAAAAAAAAAAAAAAAAAAAAAAAATCGTGGTTAAAAATCGTATTCGACCCTCGAAAACAACTTACCTTACTGACACTGACACACTGGAAAGACTGTTCACTATGACAAGATCTAAGAGGACACAGACTAGAGTACTGAGAGATATAATCTCATAATAGTGTCTCTGAAGGGCACTTGTCCACTCGGACGGAGTTGCTTACGTCATTAGTTTTTTTTTTTTATTGACTTAGTCAGTCCACTTGCTCGCTCTCTCGTTGAGACTGACAATTACTAATTTAGTTTTCTATGCAGCCCGAGTGGGGATAAGAATTACTGTCATCTTATAGAGAGGAGACTTAAAGTAAGCTTTTTTTACTCCTACATCCCAAAAGAAGCGTTCTAAATCTCGTCACCCGAGTAAGAACCTTCGGCCGCAAGAACACCCGTCCGAGTCAAGTGCCACCTCTTACCCAACAGTTGGTGAGACTCTTCCTCCGCTGTTGAAGGAAGAGCTTCATGCCCTTGTCCTCGTCCTCGGGGGTTTCCACAATTTCTGGCAGCGGAATGTTACTCCTGCGCCTGTTGATGAAGAGCATGGTGACGTCCTCCTCGGGGGGGCTCAGGAGGGAGGGGCTTTGTTGCAGGGGAGGAAGGATGTTGAGGGAAGGCCTGCTCGCCAGGGGCAAGCTCGGTCTGGGAGGTCTCGATGGCCGCTCACTGTCACTGTCTTTTTGTACGCAATTATCTCCGGATCCCGATACGGGTTGGGAGGAGTCCTCGGAGCCCTTGTGCTGGTGCCCCGTGGCTCTAGCTCCCTGGTCCGTCAATTCCTCTATCGTTATATTTATCGGGCCGTCCCGTGTGTATTCGACTACGTTCCCAACTGTGTAGCGCCGGGACACCACGCCACTACTGTCTACGTTTAGTTCACTGATTGCCTGCGTCGCACTCAGTTCATTAGACTCAATGATCGCACCAACGCCGCTCCTTCGTTGTGGGATTGGCTTTACCTAAAACAGACATGGCGGTAATGAATGATTTTAACAATTTGAATTATAAGAACATCGAACACCGAGATGCTACAGACATCGAGATTTCGCAGATGGAAGCTAAACACTGAGACTGGATTTGATCCCAGCTGGAAGGGCCCTTTGTCTCACAGATAAACAAATGTTAAGAGCAGCGTTCAAGGAGCCTAAACTGTTAACTTTTCTAAACGGCAATTTCCCTCAAGTATTCCAAATAAATATCTAGCGCACGTTGCCGAAGTTAAACGCTAATTGAGTGAAAATTAGTGACACCAAAAATCTATTTGTGAAGAGCTCGAAGAGTCGGGGAAGAGAGACTACAGGGCGTGAAGCAGAGAGCGGAGGGAACCACACTCATCCTACAACATCGCAGAATCCATAGAGGAGAATGTACAGAGCTGACGGGCGTCCAAGGAGACTATTAGCAACAACCAAAGCGGATGAATTATCTCGCGGGAAATGCTCTGACGTCCTGGCGCTCAACGAGGACAGTTCTCCGAGCGGGTGGATTAACAGCCGACAGTCCAGTCGAGTGGATTCAACGTCGAATGAGAGAGCAGCGACGTTCGGTCGAGTCGCAGTGAGGAGAAGGAGTCAGGGAAGGGAAGCGGACTGAGCGCTGATCCTAGGGAAGAATAGGACACCACTTACCTTCAAGGCGGTCCTGCATCACACTTAAAGCGAGAATCGACGTCGACCTCAGGGAAGTCTTAACGCCGAGGTGAAACATGTGATGATATGATAGGAAAAGATAGGACTGTCATAGGATATGATAGGACTGTTTTACTCTGCAGTCCTCATAATACAAAAGACAGAGATGTTTCATTTTTAAATGTATGTGAATAGTAAACTTGTACATGTTTTACCTCGGCGTGGGAGCACTATCTTATGAAACACGTCATGCAGCTCTTATGCACCAGAAAGAAATCAAGAGCCAAAACAAATGAAGGTTATTTTTTCGATAAGAAAACTTATTTCACTTCTGCTTCTTTAATTGACTTTCTGATCGTAAGGTCTGCTCTTCATGCTTTTCATATTGATCCTCTCCATAATATAAGTTCGTTTGCGAAGTAAACGAACAAGTAGTTGGAAGCCTTAAAAGGTCAGAGCAGATGAAACACTGCAAAGCTTAAGAGATGTAAAACGGAAAATAAAGTTGAAATCTTACTCTACTTTAACAAACACGAAACAGGACACACACACACACACACACACACACACACACACACACACACACACACACACACACACACACACTGCAGAAGAGGGAAAACCAAATGACATACACGAAGGAAAGGTATAGAGTAATGAACAAGCACAAGATCTTATACACACAGACAAGACAACTGCACATAGGATTGGAAACTTTGTACGTCAGGAAAGCATGGGATTTAACTCCCTAAACAATGGCAAAGAAGTCAGTCAACGAAGCAGGGTCGGTAGGAAAATACCATACCAAGCACGGGTTCAAAATTAAGTACAGGAAGGTACCAACGGTACGCAGCGAGAGATGCTAAATGCGGATAATAAATAAATGAAACGGAAGAGGGGAGGTATACGCAGACGCGAGGGAAGACAGGTGCGCGGAGGAAAACAAAAGAGCATCAACAAGGGTGCGAGAAAAGGGTGCGTCTTGGCACACTTACCGCTTTGGGGGGCTCTACGATTTTCGGTTTCTACACGCCAGGTGAGAAGTGAAGTCATTGCAGCGATGTACGGAAGAGAGAGAGAGAGAGAGAGAGAGAGAGAGAGAGAGAGAGAGAGAGAGAGAGAGAGAGAGAGAGAGAGAGAGAGAGAGAGAGAGAGAGAGAGAGAGAGAGAGTGAGAGAGAGAGAGAGAGATAATGAGAGAGATAGATAGATAGATAGAGAGAGAGAGAGAGAGAGACATAGATAGATATAGATAGATAGACAGATAGATAGATAGAGAGAGAGAGAGATCGAAGTCGCGAAGAGGTGGGGGGAGAGAAAAATTACAATTAGACAATGTAATTAACTTGTTTTGAAATGCTTAACAAAAGGCGCTGACGCCAAACCCTCGCTCACGTAGCACACTTTTCATAAATAAGTCCTGCTGTAAATGAAAAAAAAAAACGAAAGAAAAAAAAAAAGAAATGTAATTCCCCTTCTGGTTCTAAATGGCGTGAATACCACATTCGTTTTTTTAACACTTGTGCTGTTTCGTGGCTTCAACTATAAGCATAACGAAGCCTGTAATTTCATATTGCATCTATACTAAACTACGGTGTTTTTTTAAAGCCTAGTGTGTTGAGTAAAGCTTAAGAAAGACCTAGTGTTAAGTGTAAGTTGTAAATCATAATACATATGCGTCCACAAGTGATAATCACTCATGTTTACTTTTCCATGTGGTTAATGGCCAGACGATACACTGCTCTTACGAAGCACTGTTAGCGATTACTTGCTGATTTTTTTTTTTTTTTTTTTGCGCGCTACAAAATCATAATAATTCAGAAAAAAACAACAACAACAAAGAAACAATCAACTTGTAGTCCTGCTGAAGAATGGATAGTGAGAGCGGCATTATGCACTACCCAATTCGTTTCAGTGTTAAAGAGAAAAAAACGAGAGACGAAAGATGTGAACAAACCGAAGAAAAAAAAGGAAAAAAACAACGACATACAAAGAACGGGAAAATTGATCTTTAAATCCCTGGATACAAGATAAATCCACATTGAAAAAGACAAAAAAAGAAAATGAACGGTAAATCCACTCCTCAGCTTTATCATGTTAGCCAATGGTTAGGCCTGACTGTTTCTTGAGTGCCCTTCAAGAATTTGGATCTCGAACGGTACGTGAATGAGTATGAAGA
>NW_028234432.1:15289698-15312198 GCF_977035675.1 Penaeus japonicus | reverse complement strand
TCCATTATTTAAACAATATTTGAAATTAAGCAATATACAAATGTGAATATGAACGGGAAATCTGAGGGGGAAAGAGCGTGCAGTTATATATGATCTTCCAAATTATTTAAAACATTTCCATACTATTTATAAATAGTTTGCATATATTATTTAGCGGAAATGGCCGGGGTATTTCTAGAAGCTATTGAATGAAAATAAAGCAACAAAAATAAAGAGAATTGGAAAGACAGAATGAAGAAAAACGATAAAAAGTTTAAATGGTACAAATTTGCGAAATGAAGGCCCAGGAGAACGTAGGAAAACGGAAAGATATTGGGAAAAAAAACAATAAAATAGGAATAATCCGAAAACGACGAAGATTAAAATGATAATAAATAATAATAATAATATCGATGATAAATCCAGAACTCGTTGAGAAAGAATAACAGTCATGGTGGTAAACTAATAATAATAATTAAAAGAGAATAACAGTCACAGTGATAAAATGATAATACTAAAAAGAGGAAATAAAAAGGAGAGTGAGGGGGAGGGGGGGAAGGGGCGAGGTATTAATCCGACCTTCTGAACTGCCTCCTCTTCGTAAGAT
The DNA here is from genome assembly GCF_977035675.1 of Penaeus japonicus. Lineage (NCBI taxonomy): Eukaryota > Metazoa > Arthropoda > Malacostraca > Decapoda > Penaeidae > Penaeus > Penaeus japonicus. The sequence continues at coordinate 15,311,612 of NW_028234432.1, read as the reverse complement.
TCGAATTCCTCTTGACGTTCACGATGGACTTCCCCTTGACTCTTAGTACCGAGGTCTTTGGTCTGAAGAAATGATTTTTGAGGCTTAAATATCCCCTCGGTAGGCCTATGGAACATGTTTGATATCTCTGGCATATATAGGAAATATACGTTCATTGAGAGAAGGGAGGGGAATACACTTATATAATTATGTTACCGAAGAAGCACTTTTCTGCCACGTGAAATTCGGCCAAGTAAAGAGTAAACCGCGAGGAGAGGTAGACAAGGGGTAAAAAAAAAAAAAAAAAAAAAAAAAAAGACTGCAGACATGTAAAAAAAAAAGTATGTGTAATATGCAGTCCCGGATGTCAGTGTTGTGGTTGGTATAAAGTGAAAATTGGTATATACAGAAAAAAGGAAATTCTGTAATGGGAGTTTGAAGGGGTTTGGACTGGGTTGAGGGGAAGGTGGTAATAGAAAAGGGTAGGGAGTTTTATACAAAATATATATACGTAAAGAGTAATTGGAGAAAAATGTAATTTGATTATCCTAGGTTTATATACATGTAAAAATGGCGATCTACGGGTTACGTCTTTATTTGACCTTTGTAGTTTATGAAAATACGTTTCATCTACTCGCTTCAGTGTAATGGAACTCACGCACGCACACACACACACACACACGCACACACACACACACACACACACACACACACACACACACACACACACACACACACACACACACACACACACACACACACACACACACACACACACGCGCACACACTGATAAAGAGATTGTAAATGATGCCTGATTCACCATTCTCCCTTTTGCAACAAAGGGAGAAGGCTTTTAACTTCTCTCTCTCTGTGCCCAAGATAAATGCAAGAAAACATCATTTAAATCTCTCCTGAAGCGAAGATCTAAGTGTTAGTCTAATCTAATTGTAGAACCATCCAGAGAGAACCACAGAGGCCTGATATAGAACCCCCCAACTCAGAAGCTCGGAAGGATTCTTGCATTCAAGCCCTGCAATACTCCCTAGGAATGATCCGAAGACCATACACATACGAAGGAAAGAAAACGCAACACGTGATTGGTTCGTGAGATTTTCCTCGACTGACCAATCAGCGAGTGAGATCTTCCCCCGGTGTGTATGGGTATGTACATGATCTACCGATTATATTAGACTATGTGTACACACCCACCCTCCCCTCCCTGTGTGTACTCTAGCCCTGCCCCTGTTACCGTGTACATAGGTGTCGTGTCGCCTACCTTTTCTTCTGGCTCGTCGCTCTATTCGGGAGAGAGCGATAGTAATATATTAGTGATGCAGCACAGGGAAATAAGATCCCTATTTGTATTTCAGTTTATAAGCTTGTTTTTTTAATTCGAGGGAAATGTGTTTTTTTTTTTATATATAATGGGGTTATGTCTGAAAAATATAGATAGTATGTGCGTGAGCGTTTAGGTTTTTTTAAACTTAGAATGGAAAGGCTTTTAAAGTTGTTTTTTCCTACCTATATGAATCAAAGTCAATTATATTTATTGAGAAAACTAAAGCCTTTTTATATCATGAAACTAAATCAAATCAATAACGTAAGGATAATTTAGATCTCTGGTGTTTAACCGATGGACCATGTTATATTTTATTTTTTATTTTGTGTTACGTTAAATTACCTGCGTCATATGAAGACATGCAAAATAAAAGTAAAATGTGTTATTGTTTAAATTATTCCAAAATAAAAAGAATAACTGTTATATGTAAGTCGGGAAGCGCATTATCTTTTAGCGTACTAAACCACGTTATGTGAGTGCCATAAACTAAAAAAATGTGTAAGTATAGCAAAACAAAAGCCTATCAGCCTTTGAAACCTATTCCGTTAGACCGATTACCGTTCTAAGGCGAGACGGGAATGCGGTCATTAGTTTTCATGGCCGATAAGAAAAATAAACTAAAATGAATGCGTTAATGAAACCAACTCAAAAAAGAAAAGAAAAAAGTGGGCTTTGTGAGTGTCTCTGTAAGTTGCTGGCATCGTAACGATAATAAGTGTTACCAAAGTGACAAAAAAGAAACACAAAGAGTGCTGTGTTAGAGCAGGTTGTTCGCGACGGTGAGACGTAATGAACCTCGGGGCTGGACGGTCACTCGAACGAACCCCTGACTTCAACGTAAAGGAAATCCAAAAAAGAAAAAAAGAAAAAAAAAAAAAAAGATGGGGAGGAAAAGATGCACCACGACCGAAGAGGAATTCACCCAAAATAGCTCCTTGTGCTGAACCATCTAGCCTCAGGATCACCACATTAGTGTAAGTCAGTCAGGGAGACAAAAACCCGAATGGCCCTTTCCTTGGCGGTCCTACTCCTTCACTTAGACTCTCCCCCGTCCCCTTTGATGCCTTTTTTGAAAGGAGAAGGGATAAAGTGGCACTCGTGGTGGTTACCCATTCGTTTGACGGGGGGAAAGGGGAGTCAGCGCTAGCAAAGTGGCGAACGAGCGGTGCCAAAGGAGTGCCATGGGGGCAGTGCCTCCTGTATGCAGCGTGTTAAGTACGAATCACTGGATGACGTGACGCGTGTATTCGATGTTCGAGGTCTGAGTGAAACGACGTGAACGTGAAAGAGCAAGAGCTTGTTCTCGTCTGTACATCGCGTGTTGTGAGATAGGTGCTCCGGATAATTGTAAATCTTATATAACATTTAAGTAAGTTCTTGTAGAAGTAAGATGTTCTGAACCGGTCTGATCATCTAGGCGGACGTGTCTTGATATATATATTTATTTATTTTGGATTTTGGCTGTCGTTTCATTTGATATTTGCTATGTTTTTTTTTTTTAATTGGTCTAATTAAGATATTTGAATATTGTCAACTTTGTACTATGGTTGTTTATTTATGGTCGAGTTTTTGTTTAATGTATCTTATTTTATTCTAACTGGATTTATATTTGTATCACACTTTTTTATTTTATAAACATTCCATTCGGGCAATCGTGTTTTTTGTTGAAAATGATTTATGTTAGTTTATACAGGTTTTAAATATTTATATTCTTGTGCATATTTAGCTGAATCCTATTTAGAGAAGGTAGCATTTGGCTGTCAATTTTAGCAAATAAGTTAATAGTATCAGCATATTATATAGCATTCTTTCACTCCCATTTTTCACGAGAGTTTTATTGCCAAAATCAATCAGCCATTTTGGTAATTACGCGCTGAAACGTCATGCCATAACCATTATATCGTTATAACCCTTTCAACGTCTTTGGAAACGTAATTCGAAAAACGAATAATAAAAAAAACAACAACGAGGAACTCTTGTACATATTACAAATGCTCGGGAAACGTAATGCGAAATAATCGTGTTTTGCCAAGCACGGTTTAGCAAAAAGAGTCGACAAGTCTTTTAACAAATACGGATGTGCTTTCGTTTTTTTCTGCACCTACGAGCTAGCGAACAGGTCTCGTCATCCACAAACAAGGACGTTAGTATCACCAGGTCTCGAGCGGCACATGATAGACCTTCGTGGATCCTGGTATTAGTGTGTTTCTGGGTCTCATCGGAAACACAGAGACATCGCGAGCGGGGGTGGGGGCGTTTTGCATCGCGCCCTTCACGGAGACAACACATATGGGGTCGACATTGATGATAACCTCTCAGATTCTTTAGGGAAAATGAGATTTATCAATTATCACAATGTTTGTTTTTAACGATTAGGCTGCGCGTTACACCCTGCGTGGAAAGTTGGGCCCTTGTTTTGATTTGTTTAAAGTAGTGTTTCACCTGAGGGTCTAATGCTACGATATCTGGTATCCGTTCCATGAATAGATACTGATATTCCAGCCAGACACTTATTAATGAAAAGACTGACACCAAATTTGGAAATGATTAGAACAATAAGCTTATGAAACATAATAAAAGTTAATTGATTGAGATCTAACAAAACCGATCAAGTACCAATGCTTCCCCTAATGAACTGTCAATATCATTGCATGATCTACCCACTGACGAAGTGCCAGTCAGTGTTTCTCAGGTGACCTCGACCTCCCTGCCAGCGCACAAGGGCCTCAACCCACCCGTCCTTGGAAAGCGTGCGTGTGTGAGTATGAGGAACCAACAGGGCCATGTCAATGCTGGTGACAAACCTGCGCCGTCTCTTTGGGGGCTTTCGGTTCGTCCTTGATGGTCTGCTCGACTTTGCGCTCTACCTTTTTCAGCTCTACTTTCTCAGATTCTTCTACGACAGGTTTCTTTTTAGGCTCTACTTTTTTTAGTTGAACTTTCTCAGCGTCTTCAACGGCAGCTTGCTTTTTAGGCTCAACCTTTTTAAGTTGGATCTTCTGAGCCTCATCTACAGCCTCTTGTTTAGTGCGCTCAACCTTTTTTAGTTGCACTCTCTGAGCGTCCTCCACGCCTTCTTGTTTAGTATGCTCAACCTTTTTCAGTTGCACCCTATGAGCTTCCTCTACAGCTACCTCTTGCTTAGCGCCCACTTTTTTCAGCTGGATTCGCTGAGCTTCCTCCATGCCTTCTTGTTTAGTATGCTCAACCTTTTTTAGTTGCACCCTATGAGCTTCCTCTACAGCTACCTCTTGCTTAGCGCCCACTTTTTTCAGCTGGATTCGCTGAGCTTCCTCCATGCCTTCTTGTTTAGTATGCTCAACCTTTCTTAGTTGCACCCTCTGAGCTTCATCTACAGCCATCTCTTCCTTAGCGCTTACTTTCCTAAGCTGAATCCTGTGAGCTTCCTCTACACCCTCTTGTTTAGTATGCTCAACCTTTTTTAGTTGCACCCTCTGAGCTTCATCTACAGCCATTTCTTGTTTAGCGCCTACTTTCCTGAGTTCCACTTTCTGAGCTTCTCCAACAGACAACTCCTCTCTGGCTCCTACTTTTTTAAGCTGAATACTCTGGGCTTCTCCTACGGAAACCTCCTGCTTAGCTTGAACCTTCCTGAGTTGTACTGTCTGAGCTTCTCCGGAAGTGAACTCTTGTTTAGTCTCTACCTTCCTCAGCTGCACGCCATAAGCTTCCTCTACAGAGGAATCCTGTTGTTGAATCTCTACTCGTTTTAGTTGCATTTGCTGAGCTTCCCCAAAAGCAAATTCTTGTTTAGTCTCTACTGTTCTAAGCTCTACCTGTTGAGATTCCAGTTTAGCTTCTTGTTTTTTAAGTTCAACCTTTTTGAGTTCGGCTTTTTTAGCTTCTTCTTTAACCTCCTGCTTTTTAACTTCTACCTTTTTCAGCTGCGGCATTTTAAATTCCTCCTCTTCCTCTTTCTTAATCTCCTTCTTTTTAACAACCTTCTTTTTAGCCTCGGTCTCCTGAACCTTCGTTTCCTCGGCAACCTGGACGGCCTCCTTTGCGGTAGGAGGAACGTAAGATGGTGAGCTACGTGTACTTCGCAAAAAACCGACACAACATGACCTCTTCGCAGACGCACCTCCTGATGTGACATCACGCCCGCAGGCAATGGCGTGAAGTCAGATCAGAAATCCGCTTCTGCGAACAGGGGCGTTTTGGACTCCACATAGCGGACGGAAGAAGCGACGGACGTAAACAAATTAGCGAGAAGCAGCATGCATAACGAACCAAAACGGAATACATTTAGACATTTAAAATGACATACATTTAGACATTTAAAACGAAATACATTTAGACATTTAAAACATAAACATATATTTATAGTTTGGTGTAAAACATGGACATATATTTTATAAAGAGACATTTGGTATTATCCATGCATGTTTAAAATGTAAACATTTGGATGTTTTACCAACATTTATAAAAAATAGAAATTGCAAATGTAGTTTGGTGTAAATCTAGATATTTCTTGTAATATGATAACTGAATGTTGAATAAACACTGTACTGTACTCAACTGAAGACTATGACACATAGATATAATGACAAGAACATAGAAAAAATCAATGAAAACTGACTAAATCTACGGTAATCAGCATAAAAGACACTTGACAGACAGTGCAATGAGAAACAAGTACCTGTTGCTCCATCTTTATCTCCTTCACCTCTTCCTTCTGTGGAATAAGAAAGATGCACAAGAAGGTGTTAGAATCTCCTACTTCAAACTCGTTTCAAAAAAAGCGAAATACGACTACAGACTTTGCAAGATAAAGAAGTTAGTAAACGTTTGTCTACTCAAGAGAAGTACTAGGATATACCAACTCCTACAGAGAGCCAAATCTACGATAATAATGAGAAAATAATAGATAAAGCGTATTTCATTATATAGCAATTACCTGCAAAGGAAAGGCATCATTTAACATCATTTAGAAATTTGTGGGTGTAATTCGGGAGTGTTCAGTGTTCGTTTAAAAGTCGCCAAAAGGGCAACCTCACTACCGGGCTATTTAAATGTCGTCTTTTTAAAATGCTTGGTCGCTTTATCCTTCGTTTTTTAGTTTGTTTTCTTCTTATTTGTTAGACGGCGAGATCTTCGAATGCAGAAACCAAGGAGAGCTGCGACGCCCCGTGCTGGCGCCGGTTCACACGTCGGACGCATGGGGTCGCCTCGCCGCAGGGAATGGTGTACGCTCCACTGAGACGGGTCTTCCGACGATTACCTTAGCGTCCCCTTAAGAGGATTTTGATAATATAACTCCCCGAAGAGTTGGATGCGTTGAAAATTAGGGTGGGAGTGGAGGAAGTTGGAATGCTGGGTGCTGAAGGATTATATAATGAAGAGCAAGTAGAGAGAGAGAGAGTGAGTGAGATAAATAAACAGATAGATAGTTAGTTAGATTGATAGAGAGAGAGACAGCTGGGGTAGGGGAGGGGGAGGGTACTAATGAAAACAACAACAAAAATGAATCTCAGTGAAAGTGCACCAGGTCCCCTGGGCGAGGCGGACCGCCATTTAGGTACCGTATTGCCTACCGGAGCTTCGTCTTCTTCAACTGTTCCTCCAAAGAGCTCATATAAGTAGCGTTCCATGGGCGTCATTTCTTCGAGATCAGCCTTGGATTTCGGTCCCTTTTTCGGCTCATCCTTGGGAGGAGGCGGCGAAGGAGGTCCTGACTCCGTGTCTTCATCGGTTTCCTTGATGACGGAGGTGAGCACTTCGTGTTTGCCCAGCGGTCGGGGCGGTGACTTGATCTTCTCCTTCGGTTTAATGGTCAGTGCCGCGTCTTCTTCACTTACCTCGGGCTCTTTCTTCTTGGGTTGCGTCACGGTTGCATCTCCCTCGACGGAAGATTTCTTTTTCTCGGGTTCTTGTTGCTGGGCAGTGAAAGCGGCGCTCGGTTCCTCGGGCTCCTCTTCCGGAGGCTCAAACGAGCGGCTGTCGAATGACTTTTTGCGAGGTTCTCGCGGGGTACTCTCGAAGGTCTTTTGCTTCTTCTTCTGCCCCATGAACTGCGACAGAAGGCTGGACATCAGGTCCTCGCCCTCGGACTCCGTCTCCGTTTCTGTCTCAGGGACGTAGATGGGCGGCGGAGTGGGAAGCTTTTTGATAAGCGGCCGGGGAGGGACGTCGTCCTCATCGTCGAACTTGTCGTTCCAATAATCGTCCACTTTCCTGAAGTCTTCCTTCTTAGTAGGGGTCTCTACCTCAGTCTTCTTAACGGTTTCTTCCTCCGTTTTTATCTTCTTCGATTTCGGCTCTTCCTTCTTTTCCTCTACGATTGTCTTTTCCACTTTTTCCTCGACTTTGGAGGACTTCTTCTTTTCTTGTGGATTCTTAGATTCCTTTTTCTCTTCGACCTTTTCCTCGATCTTTGAAGTTTTCTTTTTGGTCTCTTCTGCCTTCTTGTGGGGATTTCCCTTCTCCTCGACAACCTCTTCCACCTTTTCTTCCACCTTTGAGGTTTTCTTCTTGGCTGGTTCATCTTTCTTTTTGGGTTCTTCCTTCTTTTCTTCGACAATTTCCACTATTTCCTCCTCCATTTTGATCTTCGAGTCCTTTTTCGGCTTCTCTTTTTCTTTCTTTTCCTCTCTCGTCTCTACTATCTCCTCTTCCATCTTTATCTTTGACTGCTTCTTCTTCGGCTCATCTTTCTTTTCCTCTTTCGCCTCCTCCTTTTTCTTCTCCTCCTTCACCTCCTCCTTTTTCTTTTCGGGTTCCTTTTTCTTTTCCGGTTCCTTTTTCTTTTCCGGTTCCTTTGCCTTTTCTGGCTTCTCAACTACCTCTTCCTCTGACTCGGAGATCAAAGTCTCAGATTCAGAGATTTCCTCTTGAATCTCTTCCTCTGTCTCCTCGTCTTCGTCTACGCGCTAAAGGGAAAGGGGAAAACGCTCATGAAACACTAAGACAGAGGAACACACACACAAAAAAAGAAGAAGAGAAGAAGAAAAAGAAGAAGGAAGAAGTAGAAAAGAAAAAAAGGGGGTGAGGAAAGAAACGGAAAGAACGGCCGGATTGGTATCTTAACTTAACATGCCTGAGAACAATTGATTCTCACACATTCTCTCCGTTCGTTGGGTGGCAAGTGTCCGGGCGTGTCACGAGAGATCGAATTCAAAGGTTCGAATCCCCTCGAACACTGACCACAAGCCAACAACGGTGTGTATCTCCATTGAGTGTATGAGAATTACGGAGTTCGTGACCACAGCATTAACACGTGGCACGAATGTTTATACAATTGGGTATCGTGAAAGGGGGAAGAAAAAAAAGACATGCAGTACAGAGAAAGGAAAACACCAAGAAAACACAGCCGCTCGTCAGACAGTATGTGACATGACGGCTAATGACAGAGAAGTGACAGGCCTATTACAAGAAATCACGTGGTTCTATGACAAGGTAAAACATTCATGTGTGCATGACTCATAAAACAACAAGTTTTGTAAAGGGGAACACGAAGTAACAAGTATCTATCCATATTCAGATGCTATGATGTAAGTCACCGGGTGTTGTGATAGGGAATAGTAACAAAACATTACCAGTGTGGGGGTATTGCGGACTCTTACCTGGAAAAGAGAGAAAAAATCGAAGGATTAGTTATATGAACTTTATCTTGCATAAAAATATTTTCATAAGATGTAGACACAAGCATAAATACGCACACTCACACATTTTCACTCGCATTCACGCATACCTACTGTATACACTTTAACATGGAATATATTCAACATTAAAAAAAGTGAACAGAGTAATGCTATATACTATGATCTTCAGGAATGATGCTGTTAGTGTTAGGGGTGTGAGTAAGGAGTAGGAAACAATTTATATAGAATAGAGTGAAGTGTTTGTGTGTAAGTGAAAATGTTGAGCCTTGCGTCGCGGACTTGTTACAAAGAGAAGAGAAATAGTGAAGAATTATAGAAGGAACAAAGATAGATCAACGAAGTGGTTTCGCGATGGTTAGCCTTCCTTTTGCTTCCTGTTATGCGAAGAAAGAAAATAGAAAACGGCGTGAGGAAAAACCACAGTCGCCTCCTGGTTCGGACGCCGACGAAGTGGATGTTGGCGAAAAAATAATAATAACAAATAAAAAGTTTTTTTTTTTCCTCATATTCTCGAGAAGAAGGCAAGCACACGAAGGCAGAGACAGCGCACAATGCCTAGTCATAACGAAGCTTGCGAAGCGTTAATGTCGCTCTTTCATTTTCTTTTGATTATTTCCTTCCTCGCGGCGTCGACCTCTCGAGTCCCACCTTCTTCGGCGCCTTGAGCGTCCGCTTGATCTTCCGCGGCGCCTCCTGCTCCTCCCCCTCGGTCATCGTGTCCTCCTCCATCGTGCTGTAGTCGGCCGGCTTCGTCTCCTTCTTGGTGGCGACCTTCTTGGTGATCTTCTTGCGCCTCACCTCCTCGCCCTCGCTCTCCGTCAGCTCCGACTCGCTCTTGGGCGCGGGGGCCTTCCGGCGCGGCTTCGCGGTCTCCTTCTCCGACGGCGCCTCGCTCTCGCTGGCGTCGGAGGGCCGGGCCTCCTTGGCTCGCTTGGCCGCAGGCTTCTCCTCGGCCTTCTTCGCCTCCTCCTTCTTCTTCTCCTCGGGTTTCTTCGCCTCTTCCTTCTTCTTCTCTTCCGGCTTTTTCTCTTCGGGCTTCTTCTTCTCTTCCGGCTTCTTTTCCTCTTTCTTTTGTTTTTCTTCTACCTTCTTTTTCTCTTCTTCCTTCTTCTTCTCTTCTACTTTCTTCTTCTCTTCTACTTTCTTCTTCTCCTCCTCTTTCTTCTTTTCTTCTACTTTCTTCTTCTCCTCCTCTTTCTTCTTCTCTTCGACTTTCTTTTTCTCTTCGACTTTCTTCTTTTCTTCTACTTTCTTCTTCTCCTCTTCCTTCTTCTTTTTCTCCTCCTCTTTCTTCTTTTCCTCTTCCTTCTTCTTGGGTTTCTTCTTCTTCTCTTCCTCTTCGGTGATCTCTTCTTCCATCGTCACGTCAGTCTCTTCAATAATCTCTTCTTCCTCTTCTTCCGGTTCCTTATATATCTCCTCCTCTTCCTTCACATCATCTTCCATCACAACTGTGTCATCACTATCCACTTCCTCTTCCTCTTCCTCTTCGGAAGATTCCTGTACGTATAGGTCGTCAAGTAACAAAAGAAAGGAGATGCGCATTGTGCTGTTGTTTTGTTTTATCGGCTGAATAATATGTGGGGGTGGAACTGTTGAATAATTTGTTGGGGTGGGCATTGTTGAATAATTTGTTGGGGTGGGCATTGTTGAATAATTTGTTGGGGTGGGCATTGTTGAATAATTTGTGGGGTTGAAATTGTTGAACTATTTGTAGGGGTTGGAACAGTCTAGGGGTGTTTGGGACTCTACTGGGCGTGGAAACAGCTGGCACATCAATGGTTCTGTTGTGCTCTAAAAGGTTCAGTTTAGATCTAAAGGTTGAATAGTACCTCTACTTTGGCTATGCCTTTCCGAGTTCGGTGGACATGTAAAATATCCGATGAAACAATTCGTTCAAATATTCGTTTAGGAAAGGATGCTTATATGTTCACCGACATCTCTTTTGGGAAAATTACTACTGGAACCTGAACATGCTTTTGCTCTATGACTAATTCCTTAATTACATTTTTTGTATCACATGTAATCAGCTATCCTTTCTACGATAAAATAATACTTCTTTCTTTAACTACTAGAGGAGGCGTCACTATTCGTTTTTGCTATCAGCCCTCACTAACATTAAATGAGGGATAGTCCTAAGAACTAGTTGCTTGGGGATGGTGGTGGTGGTAGAGAGGGGAGGGGGGGGGGCTGAGATCATCCTAATCAGGGGGAACAAAAATGTAAATGGATTGCCTTACCTTTTCTTCTTTCTTCTCTTTCTTCTGCGGAAGTGGAGTGAAAGAGAGAGAGAGGGTTGATTATTTATATAAGAGAAATAATATATTTCATAAATAAGTATGAACTATAAGAAAAAAGGAGTAACCACCAATCTTTACCAATCGGCGAGAAATACAAAAGGTTTCCACGTAACACTCAGTTTTCATGATCATCATCAGTATAGTGCATAAACGTGTGCATGACTGACCTCCTCCAGCATGGTCTCGATGAGCTCGACGGTCTGGGAAGAGGTCTCGCCCTTCTCGTTCTTGGCCACGAGCTTGTACATGCCGCAGTCCATCTTGTCTGCCTTCAGCATCTCCATCTGGACAACGTACTTGCCTTCGCCCTCCTGTAGTCGGTGAAAAGTTAGTCTCCTCAATAGGTGCAAAAAAAATATCGTTGCGGATCATTTCTTGCAATAAGGACTAACTATTAAGTAATTTGACTCCCATCGTAACATAGGGTATAATAACGTCATTATATAGAGTATACTTGCAAATTGTATCACTAATTCTCGTTTTACTAATTTTGACTGTTAGTTTCCCCTTGCAGAACTTACCTCGAGGATGTTGACGCAGTGGCGACTGTCCAGCCTGACTTTGGTGGTATCCTTGAACCAGTTGCAGGCCGGCTTCGAGGTGGACATGACGACGCACTCCATCACGACCTTCCTGTTGAACACCGACACGATCTTGGGAGGTTTCTTGATCGTGGGAGCAACTGTGAAGGCGAAAAAGATGATACATCAGCTTTATACAAACTGGAGAACGATGTAAAGGTTTATGTGAGCAGTACATATAAATATTTACATATCAAGTTTCTATCACTATACACTTTTTGTTCTGCACGGGTGTGTAAATGCTTCCATAAACAATACTACTAATAAACATACCTTCGATATTGAGGTTCAGGTTGGCATTAAGCTCTCCAAATTCGTTCCTAATGTTACACTTGTAAACGCCACCGTCAGTTGGCTGTGGCTTCTGCAAAGGAAAGAGCTTGGCGTGAGACTCTGAGCTGAACCCGAGCATGAAGACTCAGCATCCGCACTGGCCAAGCAGCCTTTAGAAGGCGACAAAGCGAAGACACCAGGCCCAAGCTCGGGGTTAAGTGAATACAACGAGCGGTAAAAGTCCTGTGACTCCTGAGAGAGTCCCGAAGGACATCTTAGACTAGGGGGGCGGGAGGGAGCCGGAATGAAGGTTTCCGGGAGTTGGTGTAAAGAAGTTTCATTCCTAAGTGGGAGAACCATTAAATGTAATGCCTCGAGGAATAATCTTAGAATCATATGAATATAAGTTGATATGTTGTCTTTTAGCTTACTTTATACCATATAAACCATTGTTATTGTATTTTAACTATTGTATCATTAATGTGGGTTAGAAAAATAGAAGTCTATGTTACAAATATTAAGATATATTGCTCTATGTAGTACTGATTGTTTTACAGCTATTGTAAAACTGTTCTTTCGGTGTTTAGTCAGCTAGTGCTATTGTAGGTTTTTGGGTGAAGGTGTTGTAGGCATTATTACGGGGAAACTGTTGCTGAAATAAAGAGAATCATGAATAATTCTGTTAGATTTAATGAAGCATTTTAAAACAAGCGGGGGGCAAGGTAGGTCACCCGTAGCCTCGCACAAAGCTGCGGTAAGGTATGAGTATTAAAAGCATAGATGGTAGCAGCTGCATTGGTAATGGTAGTAACAGTGGCAGCAGGAGACGGTGGGCTGGGTTACCCTCAGCTCCAGCCGGATGCGGTAGAGATCGTCCTTCTCCCTGGTGACAGTGGCCGTCACTTTGGAGCTGTCCAGCTCCTTGCCGTCCTTCGTCCAGCGGGACGTGGGCTGAGGGTCGGCTCGCACGAGGGCCTCCATCAGCACGCGACCGGCCTTCTCCTCGAACTTGATGCTCGGCTTTTCGATAAACACTGGCGCTTGACCTGAAGGCTCTGGGTCAGCCTCGATGTTGAGGTTGACGTTGGCGGTGGCCTCGCCGAACTGGTTCATGGCCACGCACTTGTACTTGCCGGCGTCAGCACCACACGGATCCTGAGTCAGCAAGACCGTCAGCCCGGGGTTCATGTGTTGGGCAGTGAAACCAGACACACACAATGGGACGCCTACATGTACACTAATTACAGTAAGGGCAAAATACGTTTCAAAATGCATAAAATAACTTCACACAGGGAAGGAGTACTGAGCAGAAAAGTGTTGACAAAAGTGAAAACAAAATGGCAATGGAAACATCAGTATCTGTACTAGGTGGGAGATCATTACACTGATACGCCATACACAGGGAGAGGAATCCGACTGGGGACGAGCAGAGGAGGGAAGAGAAGGAACAAGGAAGAAGACGGAGGAGGAATCGAGGAGATTGAAATAGAGGTCGCTGGGGGTAAAGGAAGGTTGAGGGATCTCGACATCACAGAGGTAGGTACAACTGGAAATAATATCTCACATATTCAATGTTTCACTAAGACTTGTGTTGTGAACAAAGATATTTCATCATGTATGTAACAAAGCAATTTATAATAACTTGTAAAAATGCTGTTTCTGAATGTGATAATAATGTATATCACATATAATCCTATGGTCTGTATGTCAAGCATGCAACCATGCCAAGCTGTCAACAGGCATTTTCAACCACAGGATCTTGTCTCGCGTGCAGCAGATAGTCAGGTCAAAGCCAACCCTGTAAGTCATTCAAAACACATCAAGACCTGATGAAGGTCAGTCGTTCAAGGGTCCACAGAACAGTTTATCCGAGTTGTCATGGTCTTCATGACTGTTTGGTCTTTCCACAACCTTAGTCATCTATCAATCACAACTCGGCAGCTGTCAATTGTTTACGTCCGACTAAAGGACTTCCCCAGGGGAACGCACGTGAAATCAGTACCGTACCTTGACGATGCAAGAATATTCAAACATCTCGGCTGTAACTTTGTGCTCCTTGATGACCAAGCGCTTGGCAGCCTCCAGTTTCTTGCCGTCCTTGAACCACTCGACTGTTGGCTGAGGCTTGGCCTTGCAACGAACCTGCGGCCGAGAGAGATTTCATTAATGTCACCGTTTTCGTAGACTAAAAAATCATGCCTCCACCTCATCCGCACCGTCATAACTGGCTGCTTCAAGAACACTTTGTCACATCCGAAATAATATGGATGCAACATAGATAATAATTTCATTTTAAAATAATCATCACCAACCTGCTCGACACAAAATAACATTTTGCTTTATTTACAGCTTTATTTACTAAAAACTTGTTGGAAGATGTCGGATCATTCTTACCTTCATGGTAATCATGGTGCCAGTTTCGTTGGGGATAATGGATGGTTTGTCGAGGAAAGTGGGTGCGAATCCCTCCGGGACAGCCTTGCCCTCTGTGATAACAAGAATGGTCAGTCACAATCTTTCGGGATCATTCTATATGCCATTATGATATTCCACATTGATATGAATATTCCTAATAAAAATTTCAGTATCTTTCTCTCTCAACGGTGTATGCTTTCAGCATACTGTTTAGAGTGAATATATGTCGATCAAGTTCACGGATTTACCTATGATAGGAAATCTATTAATGAGAATGAAAAACTTCACAGAGCAAAAGACGTAAGTGAACGCTACGATGTCAGAAACGCGCCATTTAAGTCTCTGGTTTCGTTTAGTTATCAGTTATCCTCCCTACTATCCCTACATCTGCCACAAACATCCACACTTACTTTCGAAATTAAGGGCAATGTTGGCGTTCGAGTCACCGAATGGGTTGAAGGCGTTGCACCGCCACTGGCCGCCGTCGTCGACCACGGGACTCATGATGGTGACTGAGACCACGTACTGGTCCTTCCCGCAGATCTTCTTGTACATCGAAATGCGGCCTTGTTCCTGCACCATCTGGAGGGGCGAGGGGATTGTGGTCGTTATGCATCCCAATATTTATCGTGCTTAAGCTTATATGATTCATATGTGACCCGTCACATTTTCTTTATTTATTTTCCACGGAGACAAATACATGTAGAAAAGAGGTATTTTTATTGACAGGATTTTTTGCTTTCTTCTTACAACCATTTTTTCAGTGTAAAAAGTATAATTCTTTAGTGTTATAAAGATTTAATTGCAAGGATGGATGTAGGTAGAGCGCACTCACCTGAATGCCCTTGAACCATGTGACCTCCGGCTCGGGGTTAGCCTCCAGAAGGCACTCCATGATCAGCTTGTCTCCCTCCTGACGAATCTCAGGCTTCTTGGGGAATCTGGGCGCCTTGCCGTCGGGGATCCTGGGAGAAAGAATGCGGTCGTGTAGAACCAGATCCATGTAAACCCTTGCTTTACTGTGCGTTCTTAGTCTCTATCATATATACATGATAAGCAATCAGGTAGACTTTCCAAACTTTAAACAAGGCCTTTGGCTTCACTCGGTAAGCACTTACTTGGGCTTATCAGAGGCGGTCTTGCCCTCGAAGTGCAGGTTGATGTTGGCCACGCCCTCCCCGTGCTTGTTGCTGGCGATGGACCTGTAATCGCCCTCGTCTGAAGGAGAGACGCCGGAAATCTCGAGTGTGGCGATGAAGTAAATGTTGCCGTCGGGCTCGAGTTTCATCTTGTAGCGGCCTCCCTCTTTTAGCTTCTTACCCTTAAATTCCCTGTGGGTTCAGAGCGAGGGTGAGATGGGGCGACCACGGAGGGACGACACAGGGGTCCAGATATTAGCATTTGCACATTTAAACATTTGTACATTTATACATTTAGCCTTAATCTCTTTTAGCCTTTCAGATCAAGGCTAGATATATAAAGGAAGCAAGTCGAAGGCGACCGTCGGGCCACGAGAGATGCACTCACCAGACGATGGTGGGTTTGGGGTTGCCAACGCAGCGGCATCTGAAGATGACACTTGAGCAGTCGTCGCTCTGCTTGATGCTGGGACGCTCAGTGAAGGTCGGGCGGACACCTTCGGCGGGAGGCAACGGAGCCTCGTCGCCTGTGAGCATCATAAAGGAACCTGACCACACGCGCGGGGGAGGAAACTCCATTAGACGGACCACAGGGGGAAGGAGTGCGACGCGAGATGATAATGATGAGAACGTGAATGCTGAGCGGGAAGAGGAGGAAGAGGAGGAGGCAGAAGAGGAAGAAGAAAAAGAAGAGAGGAAGAAAAAGAATAAGGTGAGCAGTAATTTATAGTTCCAGATAAAAGGCAAAACTGAAGATAAAGAGTTGGCAGACCAAAGCCGAGATGAAAAGACAAAAAATAAAAAAAAGAGAAAAAAAAAGGAGATTATGAAAGAGACAGCAAAGAAAGCAGCCAAAATAAGAGGAACAGAGTTGAAACAAAATAAAGACTGAAAAGTATACGAGAAACTTCGGGAATTGGAAAAGAGAAAGGCCAGAGGCAAGAGAGACAGAGAGAGAGAGGAAAAAGGATATAAATGAGGACTGGTTTTGTGGGTATGTTTTGGATTGTTTATGAAGATGTTAAGTACTGGATTTTGCAGATGTTATTAACGACATCAATACGTATATTGAGCAATACGCGGTTAATTTAGTAGATACAACAAATAAATGATAAAAAAAGGATGTTACAAACAATGAATACAAATTTCAAGGCACGTGATGTATTCTCAGTGCCGGATATAATACATTGTGCAAATAAATATAACTGTGTACCTCTTCCGTAAACATCTAAGAGGTAGAGGACCATCTTAGACTCTACGGAAACTAGGAGGGGGACGTGCGAGGGAAACGTTTTCAAGAAAACATCGTCGGGAAAATATCTATGACAATCTTTACTTTGTGATTACGATATTCTACTTCATGGCGGATGGGAGACAGGGATAGGGGTGGAGGTTCTCGAAATAAATACAGGGATACCGGAAATACAGTGGGAAAAGAACTACGGTACATCACTCGGGCCTGTGTGTATATATGATTTATTTTTTTGATATTTTCATTATATTGATAAGCTCAGGGTTGTTGTAGGTGGAATAGGGGTCGGTTGGTGGGTTATGAGTGTTGTTTTATATGTTATGTGAATGATTGAAAAAAATATATATCCATTCACTATATTTCAAATCATGTTTCATGTAAACAATAAATGTATTTCTCCTCAGATATCAAAAGAATATTATGTGATACGTGTTTGTGAACAGAAGAAACAAAACCAAAAAAAATATCAAAATTAACAAAAATAATCAAAACAACAAAAGAAATTGAATTATAAACAAAAAACCTGAAACCAAATAGAGATAAGTTATATAAACTTAATAGATATTAAGAGCATGTAAGGCGTTGACACCAAGTCTGAGAGTCAGCATGTTGTCAGGAGTAAATGTCAGCTGTCAGTGTTAGTATGCTGTTGCTGCTGTTCGCGTGTTATCTCCGTGTTGTGCTTCAGCATACTTCATGTCAAAAGGATTATGGGGATTACCTTTTTTTTTAGTATTTAAATCAAGCAAATTCATCTAAAAACATGGGTTATTTAATGGATTAATCGAGCGGATTACATCTCCAGTCTAATTCCCAGGTTATTAAGAGGTTATCAGTCTTACGGTTGTGTCGATCAGCATCTTGCAGGCGTCTTAATGAAATCTTATGAGACACAAAGGGAGGGACACAACGGACAAGATCTTTCCTCTCATACAACACGGTGATTGGCGGAGGTCGACCGCCATGAGACGAAACAAACATTTATTTTCATCCTTTTCGGAAAAACACTCACACATCGTTTGAACATTTAAGACAAGGACAGGACGAGACCACAGAACACTGAACATGTAACTTATATGTTATAGATTAATTTTAAGTTTGATTTCTTTAAGAGACTAGCTTACTAGATGTTAAGACTAGATTATCTTTGGCAAGGATCATTAAAGTTGAAAGTCTTTTCTATAATGAATATTCTTAAAGTAAAGACTAAGATCAGTATCCTAAGCTAGCATTATATCTAAAGGTATTCCTTATACAAAAGATCTATAGAAGATATCTTAAAACTAACTAATAACATTATATAATCTCAATCTAATACTAATAATTTCAGTGTAAGAACACTTGTATTATTCTAATCAAACTAATACGAGATGAAACTCCTTTAGAAATACATGACAAGAATGTGTCATCATCTCGGTGTATTTTGTTCTTTGATTTCGCTTCCGGGACCATTTAAGTGTAAAGAATGTGAAAGAAATATTCACGTACATATTCTTTATCGTGTGTTTTCAATATCTTAGGACTTGCTGCTCGTGCGCTCTTTATAGCATCAAATGTTTTCGTTTTTTTATTTAGTTATTCCTATATTTATTTAGAATATTTAGATCACAAAAAAGGTGTGAAAATGGAGGAAAAAATAAAAACACGGATGTCCACATCTCGATAAGGCGGAGGAAAAAAAAAGGTTAGATCAGGGTCACGCAAGCAAGAAAATGCCCCGTCGTAAGCTCAGATTACTTTTCTTTTTAAATAATGAATGAAAATAATTAGAAAAGTAAGAAGAGGGAAATAAAATTTTAGACAATAAGGTCTTTCATTATAGACAACCCCCCTGAGGCGTTGGGAAGTGAAAGGGCGCGGGGTTATATCAGGCTTATTAGGCCGTCGGGTCCTTGTATTCAAAAGTCGTCTCCAGTGGGTTTTCAGTCCCATCAAAGTCAAAAAAAAAGTTTATCTTTTTTCAGATAATCTCAGAGATGTAGACTTTGTCACGTATTTCAAAAATTTCTGTCACGTGCTTGTCCAAAAAGAAAAAAAAATCGTATGGTTTAACTGTCGAGAAGTCCGATTTTTGTTTAATTATTTTGATCTGTGGTGAAACTTAGAATGATGTATTTAAAATAGTGGCAGCGTGCTATTTAGCATATATTTTTGTCTCCTTTTTTATTTTTCTGTCATTAAGTCAAAACCGTTGACAGATAGAATGTATTTAGTCTATAAAAGAGTCCTGTAAATAAGTAAATAAGTCAGTAACTCTTAATCAATCTCTCACAAGGAAAAAAAAAATCCCTATAGGTCCGTTCCTAAAAAGCTCCTATCTCAAGTCAGGAAAATGCCATGACATCTTCCTCGAGAGTCCAAAGTAACGCGTCTCTTCCTCTCTCTCTTGAGGTCGCGGTACTCACTGTCGAAGTTAAGGCTAATGGTGGCGTTACTCTCTCCGAGCTCGTTCTTGGCGGTGATCTTGTACTTGCCGGCGTCCTCTACGGTAACGTTGGTCAAGGCCAGCGTGATGAAGTAGTATTTTTGATCCTTCTCCATCGTCACCTGTGGATAACACTCTCGTTGGAATTGGCACTGATATTGGCAGTGCGTATGACCCGATTCTGACCTATTCTAACCCCCCCCTCAGTCCCTCCTCCCTCCCCTTCTCCCATTACGATAGCTCACCAATTTCATGGTTGGTTGAGCAGGTGAAACGCTATCACGAAATGCCCAGTGACGGCACAAGATCAGACGAGAGGACACGTCTCATACCCACCTCTCCCATTCGTCCTCGACTATCGCGAGGCAATGACGTCACGTATCAACCATAATGGATGGATTTATGAGATCTGATCATCCAGCGACGTCCATAAAGTTTCTAGGTCCTTATCAAAGCCGCGTGTATAGTGACAGGGCCTCGTGATATGCAGGTATTCTAAGAGGACGGCCCTACCTGAACCGTCATGCCGTCAGTCACGCATGGCATCCGGTTCATTTAGGGCGCAGGCAGGTGGGGAGAGGTTTGAATTCCCGTGGGGGAGGGGGGGGGGAGTTCATGGCTAAGAAGTGAGGTCAAGGAATGTGGGTCATGTTCTAATCTCATTATTAACAAAGTTATGTATCTATTTATTCTATCTCCTATATAATATTTCTGTTCCCTTTTGATAATTCATTTTTGTTTTCTCTATGATCATATTTTCTTTAGTCCCAAAATCTTACTTTTTTCCTCTTGTTCTTATGAGCGGGTAGCCCTTTCTCCATTTTACTATTACTTGTTATAATCATAACTGTACCAAATGCGATTATTAGGGGAAACTAAGAATGACAGAAAAGAGGAAAAACGACAAATAAGAAAAAAAGAAGAGAAAGAGGAAGAGGCGTTCAGGGCAGTCTATAAATATACATATCTTTCATGGGTCATTGCCCAGTAACTATTTTTACGATGGCATCACTCGGGCTGCCTCCAGAGAGCTGAGGTGCCGTCTCGCCCACTGCCAGCTCTCTCTGATAACGCTTTGCTGGTTTCGGTGAAATTAGAGATATGTATATCCACGAAGGAAAAGGGAAGGAAGTTCAGTTAGTGAGATTACTTGAAAATAGTTCAAATATCCTAGCCTTGCAGTTTGAACGCTTGTTTGTTTTTTCCAACTATGATTGGTAAAGTTGATAGCGTGATACGCGACAAACATCCGCATACTTTTGCCTCTTTCCTCCATCCTTCATCGCCCTCGCCTCCCTTCGTCCGTCCGTCCTCACTTAACACCATCCTCTCATACCCTCCCTCCACTCCTCTCTGAGCCACACGACCCTCCCGATCCTCCCTTCTTTTCTACCCTATTCTCCCAGGCCTTCCTTTTCAACCTACCTTCCTTAACCACACATTGCTCTTATAGACCATTATTTTCTAGTCTCCCTCACTCATCCTACTGTCTTCCCTTCCTAATTCACATTATCCTCACAGACCCTCCTTATCTCCCCTCCCTGACTCACCCTCCCCTCCCATGCCCTCCCCCTATCCCTCCCTGACTCACGACTCACGACTCACCTTGCACCGCGCGGACTCTTGCACCCTGAGTCCGTCGCGGGTCCAGGTGATGGCTGGCTTGGGTTCCGCCAAGATACGCGACTCGAATTTAATGTTCTTGCCTCCTTCCTCCTGCTTGATAACGGGCTTCTGGGCGAAGGTGGGCGCGACGCCGTCGATTTGTCTGCGGGAGGAACAATCACGGAACATTAGTTGCGGCGTCAGTTGTGGTCGCACGGTACGGTTGACGTGTTGGTGAACGTCCTGGTGAGCGGATGTGGGTAGGTGTTGATGAGAGGGTGTTGTTGGGAGGGTATTGATGAAAAGGCGTTGGTGAGAGGTCTTGGTGAGAGGATGTTGGTGAAAGGGTGTTGATGAGAGGGCGTTGTTGAGAGACTGTTGATGAGGGTGTTGGTGAAATGTCTTACTGAGAAGATGTGGCTAGATGAATGGTGATGGCGGATTGATGATTAACATTGTGAATAAAATGATTGAAGAAGATTTGTTTCCCCTCTTTTCCTCTCTTTCAACTTTGTTCTTTTCTCTGCGTTCGGAGATGAATGACGGGGAAGTCAAAGGGGCGACATGTTCTATTTTTCACCACGTGTCTCTCTGTGGTTAGAATCGGAATTCAAATGTCGACCGAGGAAAAGAAAATGTAATTCTGAAATTGATATGTAATTTTCTTAATCCTTGATTACAGTTGTGTCCATGAGTGGTCAAATTTCCAATTTGCTAATAGTATCTTATCAACGTTTATTTCCCAACCTTATTAACTAAACGGAAAAAAAATAGTCCAGATTCTCGGAAAATGGCAATTGGATATATTTCAAGTATAGATATGATACGATATGAAATGAAAAAAGTAAATCAAAAGAGACAACAAATAGATAACCTTCGGAACCGAGATGGGGGGGGGGGGTCGGGGGTCGGCATTCGTCCTTGGGGGAAGGGGGAGGAGGGGGAGAAGGATAAATTCCGACTGGTAAGCAGGAAGGCCAGAA
>NW_028234432.1:15274698-15284698 GCF_977035675.1 Penaeus japonicus | reverse complement strand
AGCGCTCCTCTCTTTTAGGCTAAAGCAACGAAACGACAATAATCATAAAAAAAGACTCTTCAAATATAATGGGGATTAACTGTTCGTGGTCTTGGATATTTAGCAAAGGAGATCGTGTATCTTCGGTTCTGACTGATCTGCACGTGCGTGTGTGTGTTCATGTTTATTTCCAATGGTTGTCAATTCTTGTACACTCTTGAAAACACACTGTACACACAAAATAATCCTGGGTACACCCAACACACATTTCAAGCAAAGAAATCAATTGTCAGCCATTGCGGTGCTTAGCCCATGGACTCTGTATGACAAAAATGGCTCTAGCAAAATAACGTAATAAAAGATATACGTGATGTGTAATATATGTAGGATTTTATCCAATATTTTCTGTACCCGATATGATTTTCGATGTTTTGTAATTTTAACAAGTGTGATTTAGAATCTTATTTATATCACGGCATGTGAGCAAAATACATGTTTATTTATCTAAGTATGATTATATTAGGTTTAACTTTTTATCTGACGTGAAGGTGAGACATGGGAAGTATTTGTGTCGAAGTGACTCAGGACCACCGCGCTCATGGCTGGTAAATGGGGGCGGGGTGGCATTTCCCCGCTTATGTGAAGGCAGCACCATATAACTCCATTTTAAAAATACCACGCCTTCTTTGTGCAAACACGCCTTGATTTCAGAGTGTTTACAGGATGATCACTCGCGACAATGGAGAATGGGAAAATCATTAATAAAAAAATACACTGAATCATCCTGAAACACACTGATATCGTAGCACGCTGAAAAAACATATAATCTAGAAGTTAAATACAACACACGTCAAACAACAAGAAATAAGAAAGTCACACTTACAATTTCTGAATCTGGGTACTGCGGCAGGAGCGGAAGCAAAGAACATTACATTAAAGCTTAGTAAAGTTATTGTTGTCTATGCTTTGGAAAAGGACACAGGTTTCACAGGGATGAGTAACAAAGGTGGAGTGTTGTAAGAGCATGTGCTGGTTTGGGAAAAGCGCTACTACGAAGGAGGAGAGACTCATTATCATTCAGGATCCCTAGTCCTTCTTTTACTTATTTTCCTTCCTTCTTTTTTGGGATCATGTGGCCAGGGCCGAACCGCTGTGTGGGAAAGGGACGGGCTTACGGGCAATGGAAACAATATTGATGATGACATTATCAACTCATTGGACAACTTATTCTCGGGTTTTATCACTGCACGCCCTTTAGTCGGACAATATCAGTCCATGGCTCCCGAAGGAAGGATAGTTTCACCCCTGCGTGTGACTGAGAAGCTTATATATTTTCCCTACCCATCGTGGCCGTCGTGCACTGAGCGGTCAAAGGCTGCCGAGGATTTTCGTCTATCGCAGTTCAGGTCGACGGAATGACTCTCCTGGTAGTCGTAATGGTCCCCTTTACGCGCGTAATAACTGTCTCTTCGCGAAGATCTGTTTCCAAAAGAGAAATCCTTTTCTAAGGATTCGTCGCGCCTGGAGTGGTGCTTGGAGAAGGAACTCGTCTCGTTCATCTGCAAACTCTCCCGCCGCGAGGATGAGCTCTGGCTTACGGACACTCGCGAGTCTCTTCTCACCCTCGAACTCTCCGAACTTGAGAGCGAGCTCTTTCTCGAACTGTGAGAGAAAACATCGCCACTTCCTGCCACGGAAGCCGTTCTCTGCGACCACTGCATCGAAGATCTCGAAGACATTGTTTCGTTTCACTAGTTTCGTTTCGTGTTCGAAAGCCTTTCAGCTGCTTCGTTGCCGAAAGGGGAAAGTTAAGGAATGTTGGCGGGCGTGAGGTCGAGGCCTGACTGCGGGAGGCGGGCCGACCGAATGCCCCTCGGAGGTGTTTAGATAATGGTTATGAGCTAATGATGAGTAACGGCGAAGAGGCGGTCACTCTCACGCCCGGGCCCCCGATGCCCGTGCCAAGATCAGCCACTAAGCATGATAAACTAAGCTAAAAATACGCGGCAATCACAACCTCGTCTTGTGCATTAGAAGAAAAAAATAGTTTCTGAAGAAGGCATTAGAGTGATGGTATTCTGAGATCTTGCACGTCATCATCATCCCCAGCTGATGTGGCCGAGGAAGTGCTCATGTCAAGCGCAGATCTTGCAAGAGGTTGCAAAGATGAGGCGTAAAGGCATGAGGAAATGGATCTCATGCCGATATGATTTCCCAGGTGATTAATACGGCATTGAACTTCTTCAGGTGCATCTATGCCATTAGCGATGCAACCAACGAGGCTATTTCGGGCGTTATTCAAGGTCAAGTCCTGCCGGAATCTGAGTCATGAAACCCTCTTGCACCTGTTCCGTTTTAGCGCCGGGTATTCGCTTCGCAAAAACGTGACAGGCGGAGGGAGCTCATCATTCACCCATCTCTCAGCCCGCAGCCTCCCTCCTCCTCCGCGCCCTCATCACCGGGAGAATGAGAGCTAAATTCAACAACTTGATGCAACATTCTTTTTACGTCACGGGCTTTACTTTACTCTCCTTTTGCTTCTTCTTCTTCTTCTTCTTCTTCTTCATCATCATCATCTTCTCCCCCATCTTCTTTTTCTCATTCTTTATTTTCTTCTTTTCTCACTTTTCAAGTCTTCCTTTATTTTCTCTCCCGATCGGTCTGCTATTCAATCAGTTCGATATCTTTATTATCTTATCTAATTAACTTGCGCGCTGTGATCCCTCAAATCAAACAATCAAAGCTATAAATGTACAAATTAAAAAAAATATATATTGCGTCATTACTAGTACAAAAAAAAACAAAAAAATCTCCCATCTCTGTCACAATAAATATTTACCCTTACTTGGCTTAGCAAACATCCCCTTTTCTTCTGCTTGTGGTCTAAACTTCCGCATCTCTATTGTTTTGAAAAGGGAATTCACAGTCGGATAAACAAGGAAGCTCATCCTCCGTGTCGTTACGCAGGTATCCTATATCCTGCTCCTCACAGATGCACAGGCGCGTGAGCACTGAACACTCCCGGCATGCAAGCACCTGCGACGCGTGACATTAACCGTACTCCGATGGGCGTGGCGGGGAGTGGCGGGAGAGGTGCTTGTGATTCATACGGATTAATGAATGAAGGAGTGTGTATGCGTGGGTGGGTCAAGGCATGACTCTTATGGGTTCAAGATGTGGTTGGTATGTGTATGGCGAAGATCGAAAGAGGAAGTCGAGTAAAGAAATGCTACAAATGTTTTCTGTAGGAATGAAAATCTGATTCAACGGTGAGCGATATGGCTGCCTTCGACCCGATTTAGAAACGTGACGCCTCGTGCCTTTATCTATCCCGCGGGCCACATATGGTATTATAGATTGCCACATGAAAAAAAAAAGAAAAGTTATCACTATGTAGTTTTTCTTCCTGTTTCTTCTTTCTTCCCTTTAAACTTCTTAGCCACACGCCTCAGAGGATAACTGAATGATAAAAAATACTCTCTCTGGCCGAGTTGTTGTAGGTTCAGGGTAGATAAATGTTGGTCTCAAAATATCTTGTATCATTTCTTGTGAAAACAGTCACGATACACAAAAACAGGGTTTGTATTCAAGTAAAATGCATGACATTTGTATTCATAAATTTAACAAAAACTTTGACCGTAAAATTCTGGTAAAAAGTACATAAAATATTAAAAAAAAATCTTAGACAGTATTATGATAACTTGCAAAATGACAACCTACAGCATAAAGCATGAGAGCATTAATTGACATGGCTAATATGAATGCCCCTTTAACGGGTTATGTGAAGAAGTATTAAACAAAACACGACAACTTACTTTTTATCGGCAGTCTGTTCGTTCGCTGCAAGAGAAAGGAAGAGAGAGAAGTCAAGCACAACAGCCGATAAAGATAGGGCGAAGGGTGAGTACAAGAAGCAGAGCAAATGTGGAAAGCAGAAAGAGAAAAGTGAAAAAAAAAATCTAAAAATCATAAAATGATAAAATATACCTTCTGCAGTCTCTTCCACTTTTGCTCGACCTCCCCGTTGGGAAAAGCGACTTACTAAAAAAATAAATAAATAAAAAATAAATAAAAAGATAATAAACGTTAAGCCTTTGACTAAGAGGATCTACCACCTGTTTTCGAGCGCGACCCAGATTTTCTTCAGTCTTACCTTTCCGGGGGATCATCTACAGCTGAAAGAAAACGGTATATGGAAAATTAGTAGCTTCCAAAAAGAGGCTTGTTTCTCATGTTATTTTTTTTCTTGTTTTGTCGTTGTTCTAGAACATTTCAAAATGGCATTTTTTTTCTTAGGGAAGTTTGTGGGAAATATCTGCCATTTTGGAATTATAATAGAGACAACGATCGTGTATAAGAGACTGTATGTTTTTTGTTTGTGTCGTTTGTTTGCTGGTGTTTGTAGGACTGAGATTCTTAGACTGGAGCCACCGAGCCATCGCTTGAATTTAAACGCTGGAACTGACTTTGAGGATTATAAAGTATACATCCAATATAGCACGTTACTTAAAGTACCTTCTCGGTGAGAGAGTTTTTTATGTTTATTTCTTATCTTAGGAGTGGTGCGATTCAAAACAAAAAGTAAACGTAGTTGAAATATTTTTCGATATAAAAAAAAAAAAATCAATTTAATGTCATTTATTCGTTGGTGTTGAATCAACCGGTATGGAAAGGCAAGCGATGAAATATGGCTCGGCGTCCCGTAGAGTTTTCAGAATGGGTTGAGTACGGTTCATGTTCATTTTTTTAATATATAAGGATTTGATTCATTAAATAATGCCATGGGTTGATTGATGGGTATAATTTGAAATCTAATATCTAAATTTATAAGTTCGATTTCTAGAAAAAAAATATAAATGTGTATTTCATTATTAGCAAATGCGGATATTTAAGTCTAAGTAAAAAAATAGATATTACAAAATATTGTTATAATTATAGTTATTATTGTCATTATTATAATTATTATTAAGAGTATTATTGTTATAATCACTATTATCATTATTGATTTAAGACATTAACTAGGAACTGCAATCAAGCTCTGATGATATCTATCAAATTATCAAGAACATCAAGAACAATAAAATACTGGCGATTATTGTGGATTAATCAGATCAGCATAGCTACTACGCATGAATCCATTACTATGGGATATTAAAGGGGAGGATTGCGGTTATCCAAGCGTGAACCAGAATGTGGCGTTAGAGAGAGTCCTGCACTCGTGTCCTGCTCACCACACAACTCACCACACTGCGTCTACTACGTCACCCGGCCTAAGGACACAGCAGAACTAAGAGCCCTGGCGAGTCCTGCAGGAGGGCAGTGTGGGGAGTGCAAGAGAGAGAGAGAGAGAGAGAGAGAGAGAGAGAGAGAGAGAGAGAGAGAGAGAGAGAGAGAGAGAGAGAGAGAGAGAGAGAGAGAGAGAGAGAGAGAGAGAAAGAAAGAGAGAAAGAGAGAGAGAGAGAGAGAGAGAGAAAGAGAGAGAGAGAGAGAGAGAGAGAGAGAGAGAGAGAGAGAGAGAGAGAAAGTGAAAGAAAGAGAGAAAGAGAGAGGGAGAGAGAGAGAGAGAGAGAGAGAGAGAGAGAGAGAGAGAGAGAGAGAGAGAGAGAGAGAGAGAGAGAGAGAGAGAGAGAGAGAGAGAGAGAGAGAAAAGAGAGAGAGAGAGAGAGAGAGAGAGAGAGAGAGAGAGAGAGAGAGAGAGAGAGAAGAGAGAGAAGAGAGAGAGAGAGAGAGAGAGAGGGAGAGAGGAGAGAAGAGAGAGAGAGAGAGAAAGAGGAAGAGAGAGAGAGAGAAGAGAGAGGGAGGAGAGAGAGAGAGAGAGAGAGAGAGAGAGAGAGAGAGAGAGAGAGAGAGAAGAGAGAGAGAGAGAGAGAGAGAGAGAGAGAGAGAGAGAGAGAGAGAGAGAGAGAGAGAGAGAGAGAGAGAGAGAGAGAGAAAGAGAGAGAGAGAGAGAGAGAGAGAGAGAGAAAGAAAGAGAATGGGTGTGGTGTGCAGAGACTACTCGTGACGAGGAGTCAGATGACTGAAGCTTAGGCAATGAGAATCGGTGCGACACTGATGTCTGACGACATGACGTCACGAGGTTATTGACGTCACAGCACCCCTCAGGTGCTGTCGGGAGGCAAGGGTTGCACGCACTCTCCCAGAGGATCCTTTGCGGCCGGTAGGAGGTGATAGTGGTGCCCAAGTCGTGGGTCGTATGACGTTTTCTAGCACGCACGACCACCTCCGACCGGCACCAGATCCTAAGGAACCTCAAAGACTCGGTTCCTTTGTCTATCGTGTCAATAGACAGAAGTAATAAGCGTGTGACTCATTGAGACTAATATCATCCTGTGAGAGGTGTTGCTGCCCTTGCCATTAATTTGCGTAATGTGTCAGTTTTTAATACCTGTTATCTGTTATGTTATGTATCGTTTTCTCTTTTTTTTTACACTGGAAAATCATAAATATTTTGATATTTAGTTTTTATTTTGTCTAAATTTACAATTATGATTAAGAGTGATTAATTGACAGCCTTTGCATCAATGGGGCTGTTATCCAAAAATGAATGAAACGAAAGGAAAAGAAAACTGAATGAAACGGGAAAATAAAGGAAATAAATTATAATGATTAGATTATAATTATTAAAGAAAAAAAGAAAAAAAAAAAACTGATTTTCCAGAGGACCGTCCTAAAGGTGTGAAGTTGAAGTTTTGTCTGTCCTGAAGTCTGTCGTGTTTCAGAAGAGTCCTGAGCGGCAGTCGATCCCATCCCCAGGCGGGCCTTCGAGACTCCTGAAGGCGCCCTTTGGAGATTACAGGAGGTGGGAGGAAGATTGACGAGGGGCGTGAGGGCGGAGGACGGAGAAAGAAGTGTGTGTGTGTGTGGCAGGAGGAAGAAGGTAGCTTGAGGAGGGGAGTAGAGTGGGGAGAAGAATTGTGGGAGAGAGAGGAGTGGGAGTTAGGGGGGGGGGTGTTCGGGTGAGGGTAGCGGCTCCTCCCACCTCCCTCGAGAGTCCCACCCGAGGAAGGTCTCGGCCAGTGCTCGGGGACAGTCTCTATCAGTAGTGAGGTCTGTGAAGCGTCTTTGGAAGCCCGTAGAAGATATTATCATAGCACATCAAAAGATATCAAAGGGTTAGCTCTTCTCTCGTTTTTTTTTTTATAGAGAAATACTTGTCCCTAAGAGGCAAAACCTACTAGGTCAGCGCTTAGAAAACGCACAGATAAAAAAAAAAAAATCAATCATCATCTATGGGAAAGATCTTAAAAATAAAACTTAAATTTAAATAAAAGATGGAGAACCCACAGTCTCAGTGATAACGTTATCAACACGTCATGTCCTGTTTCAGATGGCGTCGATAAAAAAACAGGTGATGCTGTGGGTCCTTCGTCACACTTAACAGTCAGGTCAAACATTCAAGTGGTTGGAGAGGCAACAGAAGACGTTATTCCAAGTGATGATAAAACAATAAAGATCAAGAGACGAAATTGTTTTGCTCTATGAGATGAAAAATAAGTCAATAATCTTGTAACAAAGCGAAACTATTTTGAAAAGCGTTGAAAAAAGAAAAAAGACTTGGAATAGCACATCTGTTGTTCGCCAGAAGAACATGTAGACGTCACTACCTTGTTATTATTACAAGTTTTCTCTTTTTTTTTTGGCTTCTTCGTCGAGAAACAGATGGGTGACTCAAACCAGGTGAGGAGAACTGGTGCCAATTATGACGTCAGTGTTATCAGCGTTATTGTTCTACGAAGTTTTCTCACTATAATCTTTGGCATTCATCAGGATAAAACGCGTCACTGACATAAAAGTGTTACAACGACATCTATCGTTCACTATCATTCACTATCAGTACAATGACTATCTACCTACCTTGCCCACTTCCTTCACTATATTTTACTGTAGTTTTACCAATAACAAGAACAATTTGATCTCCCTATAATATTATAATATTGTTGGTAGTAGATTTAGTGCTTCATAAGCTGGTTCTAAATACCGTCC
The DNA here is from genome assembly GCF_977035675.1 of Penaeus japonicus. NCBI lineage: Eukaryota > Metazoa > Arthropoda > Malacostraca > Decapoda > Penaeidae > Penaeus > Penaeus japonicus. The sequence goes on along the minus strand of NW_028234432.1, from coordinate 15,276,733 downwards.
ACTCTTATTTTAACTACAATAGACAAAGATCTACCGAATATCTCGAGGCACCATCAAACCTGTCTTTGGTAATTAAGAAACCCATGTAAAGTTTACCTGCAAAGTTATCATCTATTCATGGTGCATGGCTATATCGTAGTGAAACAATAGAATGACAATTTTATTTTCTTACAATGATCAATTGAAGAAGAGCTACACTGCTAGAACCCCATCCTGACTCCGTTTCCCTCTCCCCTTCCGCCCCCCCCTCTCACCCCTCCCTACGCCGAGCCCACCTGGCAAGGATTGTCTATACTTAGATCTTGGCTACGACCGTCATGAGAATTCTAAAGAAAACTGCTAAGCCAAAAAAGTTCTGTAAATTGTCTAAGTATGTATTAACAATCGTAGCAAAGTCATTAATTACCTGGTGAATACAATTGAATTTCTTATTCAAAGGAAAACCTTTGTACAATAGTTCTTTGGGAACCAAACGAAAAGGACAAGTGGCAGTAACATCTAAATGTTCTTTCGTAGTACAGTATAAGTTCGTCTCTCAAGAACAACACGGCAGTCCAAAAAGGCTACAGTGATCTGAGGCTCACACGCCCAGGGCCAGTCAGGAAGCCTCTTCACATTGTCCTTAATCCCCCAGGGAAGGTAATATCCTTCGCAGGATAATACTTCCGAAGGTACCGAACAGAGCAGAGGCATCAGGTAGAGTTACAAGTGGCAGCCCTGGTCGCGCGGCCCGCAGGCTGGTTGGCAACGAAGATATGCACACACCAAACTCCGGTGGCATCAAGCCAGGGGGGGAGGGGGCATACACGTCCAGCGGGGGACCACACAACCACCAGAGGGTCACGCCTACACACAGCGCCCATGCAACGTGTGGTTGTCGAGCTGAATGTTCCTGGTGATCTCACGTGGCTATGCATGGGCGCTATGCGGAGGCGTGCATGTTATGATGTCAGTAGCAGAGCTCCTGTTGCTAACATTGAAAGCTTTGATCTATAAAGAGCTCAATACTTTTTTCGAGTCAAACGAAAAAGAAAGAGCTCATTTTTGTCGTGGTAGTGAGCTTGTTGGTCTACGTCAATTTTTGCCTTAATGTGTCTGTTATATAGTTGACTGTCTTTAGTAGATTTATGAGTATTTGAAAAAAATTAAATGTTGTGAAATCATAATGTAAACAGGAAATAAAACATGTTCATGTCAAGTTCTTTTACGTCTTATCTTTTAGATTCTCGGTTTCAGTATGTATTATTTAGCATGAATTTAACTGACGATTTTTGTTAATATTAACACACGGGAACTAGATAGTGTAAGAAAGATAGATTTTTAAAATAAGCTTTTGCCATTCGTTCGCTCTTAGTTCAAAGCATGCAAATGTAGCTGTTTGGGCAGTGCTTTGATTTACAGGATTTTCTTCCTTGAGGTGCATTCAACTAGCATGCAAAACGTACATACAAACTACCTATTTTCACCTAACCATTTCCCTTTGACTACATCTCTGACTAAATCTGCTTTTACTTTCTTTAATTTCTAATCTAGTTTCATAACCATATTACCAAAATTTCTACGTTTATTCTATAGCGTTTGGATCAAGATAACTATCGTGAATGTAAAATGATTTTCTTTTCCCCTTTTACTTAATCCCTGTTGTCATATCAAGATCACTGTCTATATCGGAACACTAAACTAGTAAACAAAAATTGATGTTGTTAATCTCCTTCTCTTATATATTCCTATCACCCGCTCTTGTATCTCTGAACGTTAAAGTCTTTACTGTTACTTCCATATAAATCTGATTCTCTTAAATGGAATTCTTTGAATGTCAGAGTTGGTATATTCCGCCAAGTGTATAATCCCTTGAGTCTGTTCCTGTCCCTCTAAGAACCACCCCAAATACCTGTTCGAATCCCTGGAGGACCTCCCTAAAAGCCATTCCAATTCTTTGAGCCCCCCCCCCCTATGACCCAGCCCAATCCCATGAAGACCCCTTCCTAAGAAGACCCGTCTCGATCCCTCGAGGACCACCCCCCACCCCCACCCC
>NW_028234432.1:15267198-15269698 GCF_977035675.1 Penaeus japonicus | reverse complement strand
TTCTTTCTCGGCGAGTAAATTCACTGCAGCATCTGGGGGGCCAGCTGTGGCATCAACCACACTGATCTCCAGAAATAAGATGTCTCTGATCACCATTAGACTCTGCCCCCCCCCCCCAAGAAAAAAAAACGAAGAAGAAAACTTGTAAACATTACTGATATAGCTTTACCCAGAATGGCAACCATTTTTGAATAATAATATGCATATATTTGTGTATTTATGTACACACACACACATACCAAAGGGGACTCAAGAAATTATAATCCTTTTTTCGCAAGCACGCAAATATCAACATTAGCGGCAAAGTGCTTGCACATAAAAACAAAAAAAAACAAAAAAAACAAAACGTAAAGTAAATGTTGGTTACTCATCTTAAGAGCCAATTCAAACAGAAATGAACAGGTGACATTGACAGCATCTGATGCCATGATAATTGCAAACAGGTTTTCTCATTTCCGTGTAACCCTTATTAATGATGTTGATTTCTATCTCTTATGATGCAAAGGGTGATAAGAATTGATAATTATGATGATGCTGATAGTAAGAGCGATGGTGATAATAGTAAGATCATGTATAATATTGATATTAATCATGATGGTGATGATATCCTCGCAAGATATATTATAAAAATGATAATAATTATAATCACAAAATACTTCTAATAATGATAATGATCACGATGACAGCAATAATGATAACCACTAGAAGTACCATCATAAGGATAATAGTAACAGTACGTGATAATCACATGATATTAATGATAATAATTGAAATGGCAAAAACTCGTAAAAAAAATGAGTGAGACCTTACTCCTACTAGAACACTAATAATGATTATTACTACGATAATTGTAATTCTAAGGTTGATTGTTTTGATAAATATGATAATGGAAATGAGAGCAGTTATGATGATTATTCAAAAGTAAAGAATTTGGGGATGATTATCTTGCAAATGATAATGACAGGAATTGAAATCTATATAACCATAAAAATAAAACATAATAGTAATAATCATAATGCTGATGAAATAATAGTAATAACAATCATAATGATAACGTTGATAACAACAATAATGTGATAATGATAATGAAACTGGTAATGATAACGATGATAATCATAATCACTACTACTACTACAACAGTAATAAGAATAATAACAATAATAAAAATAATTATAGTAATAAGGTTTTGGATAAAAACACCAGTAATAATAATATTGATAATGAATGTAGATAGAAGTTGGTGTAGCAAATAGTAATCATGATGATGATTGCAATAATGCTAATAACAATGATGAAAGTAACATAAACAACAATAATGATAATGATGATAATAATAAGAAAAAATAATATAAGCGATCGTCAGTTCATGATAACTGTAATAATTATCATAGAATCATAGAATTGATAATAATCATCATGAAAATGATAATATCAGTAGTACCACAGCTATCAACACTGATGAAGATAATGATAATGACAGCAATAATCACGATACTGATAGCAAGACTAATCATCATATTGCAATAATTATCAACAGTATCAATGACGACGAATGCTGCTATTGAATGTAATGGTAATTATCGCATCGCCGATATTACGAATATTTGTAATACAGTCTGTGATAGTAACAATGATAATTATGATAATGATGCTGATACTGGTGTTGTTGTTGATGATGATAATGTATGTTTATTGTGACACCGTTGTTATCATGTCTTGTCATCATAATTAGTAATGATGATAATAAGAACAATGATAATAAAATGTTGATAGTAACAATTGTACGCTTAAAGATATTGCAAGATACTTCGTATGCTTAAATCATCGCAGAAACTATCGCGAACAAAGCGATTTTGGTTGGTAACCCTACGGAAGTCACATCGGTTGGGTTGGTATCCCTGACCTCAATTTGGCGATGTGTAATTGAAAAATGGCGCGTTCTCGCGTAATCTAACATTGCTATGGCGAGTCCTCGCTGTACATTTGTTTTGTAGGTACGCAACACAAATGTTTTTTTTTATGATTTCAATGTTGTGCTGGGAACTGATTTGCAATCCTGTAATTCCTTTAAGTATGCGACCGTGGGAATCATAATAGTAATACTGTTAATAATCACAATATCAACAACAATAATATGATAAAAAATATGCTGATTATCATGATAATAATAACAATGATAATCATGATGGTGATTTTAATAATAAGCATGATTATAAGAATACTAAAATAAAATAAGATAATAATTGTAATGACAACAATAATAAAATAAAACAGCAAGAATGATAATTAAATCATCATGATGCTAATGATAATGACAAGAGAAAAAAAAGACATTGGCAATAATGATAATGGTAATTATGATAATCATGAATTAACAACAGTAGTAGTATCATTTCCATTACTATTATTTATGATAATAACATTTATGTTAATGGTAAGAATGATAATGATAAAAATAATACCACTACCAAAAAGAACAAGAACACGAGGACAATAACAT
>NW_028234432.1:15257198-15262198 GCF_977035675.1 Penaeus japonicus | reverse complement strand
CTCTCTCTTTTCGTGGGCGGACCCTCCCTACTGTGTCAGCGTGGGCGAGGTAGTTTATATGGGCCAGGACTTTACACCTACGCCCACACACACACACACATACACCGTTTGCGTGTGTGGGAGTGATTGAGGAGTGTGTACAAGGCTTTGAAATTTATCTGATAAGGGGCTATATTATCGTTCAAGGTCTTTTGTGTATATAAATGACTGCTATAAAGATTTTGTATTTTTTTTTCTGATTACCTTTTTGATCTTGTGTGCACCAAGAAAAGTGAGAGTTGACTAAATAAATGTAAATATCTGATAAAATAAGAAAAGGTTAACGACTTATTATGTTTGGTACCATTTAGGAGTATATTACATATGCACGGAATAATAGTCGAATAGCTTTTTGAATGATATTGGTTTCCTTCGATGAAGGAAGAAGATATTGATGTGATCATATTGGACATATCGGGCTTATTCCATTATTTGTCATGAAAACAGTTCGTACAAGTGTTTGATCGAGAAGTTGAAATACACGGTTAGCTTTTTGAAAGACGTGGTATTTTAGGACTAAAACAAAAGAACGTGCTACAGTAATCTTATTTTCTAGACTAAACTCCTCACTAAGATTTATCAATTAAAAAAAATATATATATACTTCAAGCAATAATTGATAAGTGCAAAGGATTATTTACCAACACTCCCGAACCCGAGCAGACGAAGTCCATAAATTCCGCCGTGTATGTACCTCGCCTAGCTATTGGGGCATTTCGAACAGGCAAAGTGAATCATCTTTTCAAATGCAGACAGCTGGTTTGAGGCGAGAGGTTCATGTGGGGTAGAGGGTGGCGCTCGGGCCGCGCGGGGAAGGCATCGGTGCCACCTGATAGCCCCAGGACGTGCCAAATGAGTGCCACTGCCAACCCCCCTGCGACCCCCTCGCCCTTCCCTGAAGATCAAGGATTCTACATTCATTCCTCTCGTAGTCTCTCTATTAAAGCCAATATAGCTCATAAATTCACCCGGTGAGATATGGCATGCCGATGGCACCTCGCGGGAAGGGAATGATGGGCAGGATGGAAGGGGAGGGAGGGGGAGGGGGCAGGGGAAGGGGGAAGGGGGAGGGGGGGGAGGGGAGCTGGTTGGCACCCCCGAGTCTTACGGCCGAGGGGAGAGGACGGGAGAGCAGGGGAGAGGGGTGGAGTGAGAGGCGGAAGTTGGCAGCGGCCCTTGGTTCGATGCTCTGCCGGTCATGTTCAGATTTAACACGAGTGGCACTTGGCCGAGCTGGGTAGCGCGTGGAAACTGGGAGAGGAGCAGCCTGGGGAAGGGGGCAGGGGTAGAGGAGGGAGAGAGGGAAGAGGCAGAGAGAGAGAGAGAGAGAGAGAGAGAGAGAGAGAGAGAGAGAGAGAGAGAGAGAGAGAGAGAGAGAGAGAGAGAGAGAGAGAGAGAGAGAGAGAGAGAGAGAGAGAGAGAGAGAGAGAGAGAGAGAGAGCTGTGAGAGAAAGAGAGAAGAAGGGTTGGAGTAAAGAAATCAAGAGGGAAAGAGGAAGGACGAAGAAAAAGGAGAATGAGCGGCAGACCAAGAGTATCACGAGGCCATCTTGAAGGCCATCCAACACAACACGAATATTTTACTTAAGCTAACCCAGTCTTCGTGACAACCGCATGATTTTTACATACTAATGATGCATGGTTGGTGTAAAAGGTGCGTCTATGTGAGTGTGGATGTATTATTTCAGTGCGTGATGTAGCAAATTTGATGGTTTTATATTATGATTTTAGTCGAACAATTATATGAGAAATTAGAATTTACTCATAGCTAACAATAAAGTGATTGACTTATCTGAATATTCGACCTACTTTAGATGACTTACGCACAGTATATCAGCTGTACGCTCTTACTATTATGTGGAAAATAAAATGGATTTTTTAAAGACTATCGTCATCGAGTGACATAAAAAGAATAAGCAGAAACAAAATCAATCATATGAGTATTAAAAGGATTAAAAGGATTAAATCCAAGTTATATAACCTACTTACAAATTATTTACATACAGGCAGTAATATATTCGCATAATGACTGAACATCAACCATTTTACGATACACCCAACCAAATTGCTTGATAATCATTATATACAGGATCGACTATGGGGCATACTGAATGACTCGCACAGCATTCGATTGGTAGTAGGAATGCTAATTGATTATTGATACATTACACAAGATGGCGCTCGTATGAAAAGAGGAATAAACAGATAATATAGTAACATTCATGATGATAAGACTCAACAACGCTAATAGGATTTGCAATTTACAGATTACCATAAGAAATATTCGGTCTACCTTCCCTGATCTTTTTATTTCTTAAATACTTAATTTCCCATCGCTTCTAATACATCAACACCTCAACTCGATCTAAACGAATTCTAAATGAAATCCATCGCCATGCAACAGAATTATCTCTTTTTATTATCCCAGCCGTGTTCCACACTCTGAGGGGAGCCATTCATTCCGTCTCGTTCCCTTATCTAGAGCGATGACTTGCCACTTGGCGAGCGAGCGAAAAGCCATAACGCGAGAGATGGGAGAAGACTGAGCACTTAAGTGTACGCTCTTTGCCAAAGGACTCGCGGGCGGAGCTACAAATGGGAGGCAGCGATTTCTGAGGAGATTTTGGGTTTCGTTTCTTTCGTATTTTTTTACGTCGTTTTTTTTTTTTTTTTTTTTTTTATCTTTGCGGGTCAGTTGTGATTTGATATCTGGTTTATTGTTTAGAGATGGTATGGGGGGCGATGTTGTGAATAGTGATATTAAGTAATTTCATTAATTTTCGATCTGTGGACTTGATGCCAGAAGCGATCTTTGCTTTATGGCGGATGGTGAGATAGTTCATCGTTATATCAGATGTAATATATTCAGCCATCTCCAAAGGATTAAATTGAATTTAATACATCTATGTTACACTTAATTTCGTGAATCTGAAATTAATTTGTTACACTACGGTACATTTTGATGGCTGGTGGTCATTTCACAGCACATTTAATCCTTTGGAAGTACAAAATCATTTTCAGGAAATATTAGACTGGTTTTAAAATGAAAAATACCAGAAGTTATGTTATTTTTTCTTTTTTCTTTTACTGTTGCAAAGAAAATTGGTCACTCTAGCGATATTAGTATCAAATCAACATTTATGATAGTTTTCAGGCTACAAGTTTTATTCATCAAATTTGAAATATTATATCAACCTACGTAAATTTGCATATTGTATTAACAAACATAAGTCAGGGGTGTGATTTTTTAAAAGGTATGGAGCGTTTTGTTTCTTATTTAGCTTTATGAACATTGAATGTAAAGGACTGGTGCCTTTTTTTCAGAATTTACTGTATAAACTTTGATTAGATTTACTTTTATCCATCTTCGACAGTAACAGAAGAGATAACCCTAATCTAACATAAACTAACCTAGAAAGAATATCAAGAGTTTTATTGATGTACATTGCTATCAACGGCAACGTCTTAGTATATTTATTGAAGCCAAACATCTTACTAAATGTAAGAAATAGAATAAGATTGCTATACTGCGATACAACTCTAAATCTGCTTCTATTTAGCTAAATAGTCAGTCATTTCCAATGCTATCCACAGTGATATTTTTAGAATACTTACACTCCCTTCAATTCCACAAAGACCCTAAGATTATCTTCCTAATCGTCCCTAACTTCAAGCTTTACGAAAAAAGTATTACCCTATCTTTAATAACATCCTATCTCCTCTTTTCCCATGGCCCATATCTAATACTATTCATTCCTAATGACGTGGGATTCCCAGCCTTAGACAAAATTAGATATTATCCCGAAATCTTACACGAAGCTAAGATCATTTAAACTTTTCCTTAGACTTCTTGATATTTTGTTCCTTTTGGCACACTTTATGTATCCCTTGGGAGTTAACTAGTTACCGTGACTTCAATGATACTTTTAGCCTCTTGATATCAACTCTAATTCTTACTCTAAAGCTTTATAAAGAAGAAAGGAGACAAATCAACAGTAAGACTATATACCATTCTACTTCCTTTTGTGTAATTATTTTGCAGCGAGTCTGTCCAAGAACTATAAAATAAAATCCTTAGTATTTGGCGATACTAAAACTCAAAAATAATCACTCATTCAAAAAAAGGAAAATAAAGTCACTTGATTGATCGGGCAGGCTCTTTACTAGGCCTCCACAAGAATCACAAAAATAAACATACTGATAACATCCAGGTGGCTTAGAATCACGAACCAGTAGATCTTTGTTGTTGTTTTTTCTTCGCATTTTAATTTGGCAGTTCGTTTTATGAAAGATATTATCTAATTAGTTTATTAAATGTGTTTTTGTACAGTTTTTGGGTTTTAAATAATTTAGTGGAGATACATTTTAGATACGTTGATGGACACAGTTATTAGGACATTTATAACATTTCCGCGCAGTTCTTCATAGAGAACAAGAGGTTAGACAATGACTTTCCAGGTCTCGCACACGCAGTAAGCACTGGCCTCTGTGAGCAACATGGAAAACGGAGCCGCTGAACCCCTCCGCTCGCCTTCTTAGCATTACTTTTTGAGTTTTACTTTTTACTTTTTTGAGTTTGGATTGGCTTGATCACTAGATTTGCATAGCTTTTCCCACATAGCTTTTTTTTTATGAAAACAACGTTTGGAAAAAAACAAAAGAGGGAGATAGAGGAACACTTGCAGGGCGCTGAGCAGGTGGAAGTGTTGGCGGCGCGCGGCGGAGGGGCCAGAGCAGCGCCCTGTGGTTCTCTTGCTCCACACACACCACTGCGCTCACTGGGTCTTCACTTTGAGCACTTCGAGAGACGGCGCACAACACTGACCGCTCACATAGAGGACCTACGTGGTCTCTCACCAACCTGGCGTTTAGGTAATATAACTTTGTCTGGCTTTGTTCTGTCGCCGGATACACACCGAGACACTGTAGGAGAGGCTTGTTGTTTGGCCGATCGGAGGAAG
>NW_028234432.1:15234698-15237198 GCF_977035675.1 Penaeus japonicus | reverse complement strand
TTTATGAAGCCCTATTGTTTACTGTAATCTTTTATCACTCCGGAATAAACGCCGGTTTTGAATAAACACATCTATCTATTAAACACTTGGACTTCTGAATGATTAGAATAAACAGAGGCAGTTTACTGCGACTGAAGAAAGTTACAAGGATTTTTGTTCAGTCGAAGGAAGGGGTAGCGTCGCCCTCTGTTAGGAGAAGACGGAAGCTTAAAAGAACAATAAACTTCAAATAAACAACTTCAGTTTGCTTCAGTCTGCTTCAGAGCATCGACCCTTCTGAAAATCGGTGCACATGACTGATTTGCATATTTACCTATCAAATGATAATATGAAAATGAGATCTCAGACAGAAAAAGAAAATTAACGATTACCCTTCTACCATTAGCACCATAACCTCATGTCAAACTCGTTCTCAAACACACCTCCTTCGATCAAATATTCTCATAACAATCATCACTTTTCATCACAATTTCTGGGTGACTCAGGCGCTCTGGGACACACGTTCTCAATGATCACCAAATGCGGAACACGGAACCGTAAATATTCCCCGGTGCAGATGACCGAGGGGAGGGAAGGAGGAAGGCGGAAGGGGAAGAGAAGAGAAGGGGAAGTGGGAAGAGGAAAGAGAAGAAAGAAGGGGGGGGAGGCGAAGAGAAGAGATGGGGAAGTGGGAAGAGGAAAGAGAAGAAAGAAGGGGGGGGAGGCGAAGAGAAGAGAAGGGGAAGTGGGAAGAGGAAAGAGAAGAAAGAAGGGGGGAGGAGGCGAAGAGAAGAGATGGGGAAGTGGGAAGAGGAAAGAGAAGAAAGGAGGGGGGAAGGCGAAGAGAAGGGGAGGAGGCGAAGAGAAGAGAAGGGGAAGTGGGAAGGGGAAAGAGAAGAAGGAGGGGGGGGAGGAGGCGAAGAGAAGAAAGGAGGGGGGAAGGCGAAGAGAAGAGAAGGGGAGGGGGGGGGAAGTAAAGGAGGGGGAGGAGGCGAAGAGAAGAGAAGGGGAGGGGGGAAGGGAAAAGAAGAGGAAGGGGAGGCGAAGAGAAGAGAAGGGAAAGTGGGAAGGGGAAAGAGAAGAAAGGGGGGGGGGAGAAGAAGAGAAGAGAAGGGGAAATGTAGAGGACGAGGGGGTCAGGGAAAGAAACCAAAGTGGGAGAAGCAGGTGAGGGGAGAGAGATGACAGGGCATAGGGGACGAGGGGAGGTAGGGAAGGAGGGAGGGAGGGAAGAAGGGTAGAGATATGCCCCCCCCCTCCTCCCCTCCAGAGCCAGCGTGTGTGAATGATAAACAAACATGCAAATCCTATCTTACTGCATTTCTCTCTTGGGTGTGTGGGTACCCCGGGGAGGGGTCCCAGGGGGATGGTGTGTTCGCTGCTGTCACTCACGTGGCTCGGGATTGGTGGTGGGGGTGGGGTGTTAGGGGGGTGGGGGGTACGTTGAGTGTGTGTAGGGGGGGGGGGCGCGGGGGGGCTTAGGGATCATGAGGGAAATAAATAAATATGTGAGCTAAAAAGGGAGTGGACGAGGATGAGGAAGAGGCAGGGGAAGTGAGAGAGAATTTGAGGCAAAGAGGAGTGTTTGTGTGAAAGAGGGAGAGGGAGTGTGTGTTGTGGGGGGGGGGGGGGGCCACGGATAGAGAGGCAAAGGGAAGAGTCATTGTGTGTGTGTGTGAGAGAGAGAGAGAGAGAGAGTGGGAGAGAGAGAGAGAGAGAGAGAGAGAGAGAGAGAGAGAGAGAGAGAGAGAGAGAGAGAGAGAGAGAGAGAGAGAGAGAGAGAGAGAGAGAGATGGAGAGGGAGAGGAGAGAGAGAGAGGAAGAGGGAGGGAGAGAGAGAGAGAGAGAGAGAGAGAGAGAGAGAGAGAGAGAGAGAGAGAGAGAGAGAGAGAGAGAGAGAGAGAGAGAGAGAGAGAGATGTGTGAAATTCAGATGCACACCAAATATATCTAATCTTTATTTTCTAAACAAGAACAACAATTAATCAGTCAGTCAATACTATTTATTAATTATTTTATAATGATTTATAATTTCCGCCGCCGCCATCTTCTTTTTTCTCTTTTTGTCTCTCTATTTTCTTCTTCGTTTTCTTCGGTTCTTCTTCGCACTTTCTACACCATAATTATAATTTTATTGTTGCCGTTCTTCTGCTTCTTCTCCTTTTTATTCTTCTTCTTCATTTTTCTCTTCCTCTTCCTTTTTATTATAATTGTTATTATCTTTATCATCATTATCATCATCGTTATTAGCATTATCACCTTCATCATCATCATCTTCCTTTGCCTCATGATGAAGATGATGATTATAATGATAATGGTGACGACCCTGATGATGATCTTATGTTGATGATGATGATGTTAGTCTTAGCAATATCATGATAATGATGATATCTTTCAATACTTTCTTGAATTAACAAGCAATTGCTCGCTGTGATTGAGGGCGTGTGGCCATTGGACGTGAGTCATTTTGCCACTCACCACTGAATAAGGGGGAGGGAGGGGGTCTGTCAGCACATCCAGGG
>NW_028234432.1:15209698-15212198 GCF_977035675.1 Penaeus japonicus | reverse complement strand
GGGAGTCATTGTGAGGTGAGGATGATCGGTTTCATTGGGGGGGGGGGGGACGCATGTGAAAGTGGGATGAGGTTATTGTGATCAATGGCGCATTGGTTAAGGAGTTGTGTGAGTCAATCTGACTGACACATGTTTCGCGCTTACACATCTACGAGACGATGCATCACCACAATGATAAAGGAAATACCAGATTCATCATCAGATGGTTAGAGTTTTGGTTTTAGTTTCTGACAAGGAATCTAGTCTGGCCCAAAAAACAACGGTTCATTATTTCTATTTAAATAGTACTGATGCTTTACTTCATCATTGTACACACGCCACTGCATTTGTCATTGTGTTCATTAATACATGTACAAATAAACATGTAAAATAATCTTATCCAAGCGTTATTTATACCTCAGATAAAACTTTGTATCTGATAAAAAAACAAATAATAATAATAATAAAAAAAACTGTCAGCTAGAAGCATTCCTGACCCTCACACTCGAACGGGACACATGTTTCGGATCAGGTTTCCTCGGATATTAATTGAAACATGTATTTCGTCTTATTATGTACACATCTTTTATGCATTTACTTAAACATTGACCCCATTAAAAAGTCTCAGAGTCTCAGAGACAAGAGTAGAAAAATAAATTGATATAGTATACTGGATTTCGGACGACGAAAGGTGAAAAAAAATATATATAAATCCACAAACACGAAGGTATTCTCTTAAGAAGTTATTTTCTATCAGAAGATAAGAAGGAATCCTAGTAAGTGATTGGTTCAGCTCTTTACTGAAGCACAGGAGGAACAACCCTGTAGCAGGAAAAAGATATACTGAGGTCTATTGAGAGAGAAAAAAAGAACCACTTTTTATCAACACTGTTCTTAATGGTGTTTTATTTTCTCCTTTTATGGACTTGGTAGAGGGTTTGGTATCGAACTACCATGAAGCGATTGGGAAGGTGATATGACAAGAACGAAAAGAGGAAAAATAATTATGATTAAGCTTAATGAAGTAGGAGCGAGCGAGTTAAAGAATAAGAAATTGTAATTATTTTTATCATTATTACTATTGTCATCATCATCCTCGTCATCACCATCATCCTCATCATCACCACCACCATCATCATCATCATCATCATCATCATCATCATCATCATCATCATCATCATCATCATCACCATCATCACCACATCGCCACCGTTATGATGATAAAAATAACAATGATCTAATAATGCAACAACAACTGCTAACAACAATAACTATAAATGTATGAAATTGGCATCAAAGTTTATGAAATATCTGAAAAATAGATACTTTAGACAAATTGTTTCTCTTTCTTTGCTTTGTCCAAGAATTTTGAGAGAAATTCTTGGACAGCATGGTTTTTCATATTCTTTTCTAAACACAACTATTGTCAATAATAATGATAATAAAAGATGTTTATTATTCATCAACAGTTAAAGAATATTAATATGATTATTATTATCATTAAATTATTGATGAATAGTATTGATAAAGATTATCATTTACTAATAATTTACAGGTAATGAAATATTGTTACTTATCATTAAGGCCGATTCTTGGCTATTGATAAATAAGATATTATTCACCATTAATAGATAATGATAGAATTAATATTCATCATTTATTATCGATGATATTCGCTATCACTGAAAGATATTGACGACAGCAGCACAACATAATTTTCATACATTTTGAGAATACAAGATGGCGCCTCCGTCTATTCATGAAAGGAATGTTGAATTCTTGCCAGATTTTTTTAAATAGCTTTCAGTATGAGATCTCGAACATGGCTGATTACAATACGGAGTTGATGCTATTTTTTTTAAATATTATCGCATGTCAAATTTCATTTTATCTTTATTTTTTTTCAGATGGAAAATTGTACCATGCGTGTGACATCGTAAAACTTCATATCTGATATTTGTTATCAATTTATCGTTTTCTTTGATTTATCATTCTAAATAACTTCATATATATTTTTGTTGTTGTTGTTGAATATTGTTACTGCACAGAAAACGGGACCTCAACCTTCCATGAACTAGCTGACAGTTAATGTTTATCCAGCTGCCATTTGCATATTGATTTATCGTGTTTTGCCAGAACAAACATGCTCAATTTTTTATCAAATATCCAACTCAAGATGTTTTCTCGCATAAAAGAGAGAAAGAGAGAAAAAAAACCTACCCATCCATCCACATTCACGTTAGAATATATACGTCTCACGCCTCGCTTGCCACACTACCTAACGACTTGTTGACAGTAATGACTGTGAATTCATGAAGTTTCAGTGAAATGTCGAGCTCACAGAAAACGGCGTGAGTGATCGACATGCCTGGTGTTGACGGCCATTTTGTGCTCTCGTTTGTTCATTGTGCTTCGCTCGGCCTTGCTTTTCCTTTTGTTTGAGGGAACTCGCTGTGGCGGATGCTGTCCTTTTTGAAGAGGGTATGCTAGGAATTCTCTCTCTCTCTCTTTCTCTCTCTCT
>NW_028234432.1:15109698-15114698 GCF_977035675.1 Penaeus japonicus | reverse complement strand
CCTCATGTGTGTGTTGTCACCAACCCCTCGTCAGCAACTTACCGAGAAGTGCTGTCTGCGCAAGGTAATGCTGACTCATTGTACAACGAAGGTCGTTTATATCACCTGAGTAACTATTTAAAAAAAAAGGTTCATCATTCAACCTAACTAGTTATTCTAGTAAAATGAACAAGGTAATGATATTGACCATGTACACACTTAAAGCCATTACACAGATTCAATTCGGAACACCAGGTAGCCTGTGGTGTAGGCTGAGCCTTAGCAACACCACCTTTCTTTAACGGAGACAAGCGCCTGTTTACAACATTAAGAATGTGAGCCATTTTGTTTTCTTCTTTTTTTTAATTCACTTGGTGTTTTCTGTATCGTTGCATCTTACATTTCTTTGGATCATCCGCTTGTTAAATTAATACGGATGGATAATCCAACACCTAGAATGAAAAAAATAACGAGGATAAAATATTTCAAAATTGTCCTACCGTGCAAGAGCCGTGTAACTGCCAAACGTTCATAGCAATACCCTTTTAGATCGGCATTTCTATCTCCCAGTTACTCTCAACCCTTCATTTTTCACTGCCTACCCTATTTCATTAACCAAGGTCACGTGAATCAGAGCCGGGCGGAATAACCCACGCCCATTCAACTCTGTTTCTGAGAGAATTTGAGTCATTTCGTTCGGAATTCGATGCAAAGAGAGGGACAACCGTCGTCTGCTACGCCACGTGTGTCATCGCCAAGCTCAGTTTCATTTTCTAAAGCCTAGACTGAAGACTTGATGTCATAGTGATCTAAATAATGATTATGGCGTATGTGCGTCTGTCAGTTTGTCTTTTTTTCTCAAATCTATAGAAATGAAAAAATATATATATATCGACTTAGGACTTTTTGCAAGTGATCGAGGGCGTTGCTAGGAGTCAAAAAGTCAGATTTTTTTTGTCTTTTTCTCGACTTGAAGGACCGTCTCCATAAAACAAAAAGATTTTGAAAAATATGTATTGCCTTGGGACCTTTTGCAGGTGATTAGGGATGATTCTAACTACATGCTGCGTGGCGCGTGAATAAACGCTCTTTTCGAAAATTTCCTGACCTCTTTTCGTTTGCCATACTTAATCGAAGATGATAGTTGGAGCACAAACAAGATAGCATCATACTGACATACTTGGCCTTATTTTGTGGGCACTCATTACGTACTTGTGCTTATTCCGTGTAACATTTCCTATATTTCTATGGAAGTTGTCATTCATTTCACAAAAAGTTTTAACTTATAGAAATCATGAACGTGAAGTTTTTACATATACATACTTCCTTGACATGGTGTTTTGTTGAAGGCCTGAATCGAATCCTGAAAATTACATACATCTTAAATAGTTATTCTCATTTCTCACTATTGGTATTATGTATCAGATCGACAATCATTAAACAAGTTCACTAAAACTACAATTACATCATATGACCTTTCTCTTGAAACTAAAAAATCTTTAAAATATTATCAGTGTCATTTCCAGTAATGTTTCATCAGCGTTGGCCTCAATTATTCATAATTTGATCATAACGTCACTGGTAGCATCGCCGTTCATAAAACCATATCAGTTCTACGTAATCAATACCAGCCATCTGAACGTGCAAGCATTCATGAAGACCACGTGTCCCCAGTATCTTGAGCAGCCGTAAAATGATTTCCGATTATATCTATGCTTATCATTCATATCCCTCGTTGCTAGCCGTAAGTATGCTTGAGGAATATATTATCATTTGGTTGTAACTACCGCTGGTTCTAATCCCAAATCTTGCAGCAATTTACCAGTAAGATATCTAAACTTATATACTAAAATTTGTAATATCTTTAAACATGTAAACATCTCATCAAAGCGCAAGGGTTATTGACATAAATCTGTGATAGCGATAGGGATACATGATAATTATCACGGAACCCAATTTCTCCGGAACCATATATGGGACAAATACTAATGGTACAGTGTCCATCGGTATCGGACGCGTCAAGTGTGATCCCCAAATATCATGTTCAAAAGAGTTCTGTAAGTTTTATTCTCGCCAGACTCTTCCTGATAGAATGGAACTTCAACTTCACTAACTTTGTTAAAGGCAACATTTCAAAAGTGTCTTCTAAGTACAGATCAACATTTCTCGATATGGATGACCTAGAAAATGAATTGTCACATTTATGATTACAGAATTAAGGTCTTTTATTTTATTATGTATCAGCTGGGAAAATGTTTTGTTAAATGCAGAGGTCATTTATCACTTCGACGTAAGATCGGCAGAGACCATCTTCCAAATTCGAAGTCATATAAAAGCTTCAAACCGACGACTTGTGTTTATATAATGCATACATATATTTATATATATATATATATATATATATATATATACATATATATTTGTTTATATAATGCATACACATATTTACATAATTATATATACATATATATATATATATATATATATATATATATATATATATATATATGTTTATATAATGCATACATATATATATATATATATGTATATATATATATATATATATATATATATATATATATATATATTTGTTTACATAATGCATACACATATTTATATATTTATATATATATATATATATATATATATATATATATATATATATATGTTTATATAATGCATACATATATTTACATATATATGTATATATATATATATATATATATATGTATGTATATATAAGTAGAAATATCAAATTAAACCAATGAATCTTTGTTTTAAACGAAATTTTGGAAGAGGATGGAATTGAAGATTTCAAACATGCTTGTGGTGATTTGGGGTTTTTGACCCTAACATATGTTTTTTTTTTTTTTTTTTTTTTTTTTTTTTTTTTTTTTTGGGGGGGGGGGAGGAGAGAGAGAGAACAAGTCATTCATACACACACACACACACACACACACACACACACACACATACACACACACACACACACAAGCACGCGGTCAAACAAACACACACACAAGCACGCGGTCACACAAACACACACATACACACACATACACACACACACACACACACACACACACACATATATATATATATATATATATATATATATATATATATATATATATATATATATATGTATATATATACATATATATACATATATGTGTGTGTGTGTGTGCATGCATGTATGCACAAAGTCAATCCAATCGAAGATGAAAGACATGCATGGGATCAAGAAAATGTCAAATGAGCTGGAAATCAAAATGTTTCATATTTTTTCTTTCATTTTCAAGGGAGAGGAAGATGGTTGGCTCGTGTGCTTAAGATACTGAACAACTTCGCTGAAACACTACATTTGTTTATTGAGCGCGACAAACACTTTCTCTCTTTAATACCAGACGGAATTCTTCACTTAATATCATCTTACTAACAACAGAAAAAACATCAAGCAGCCACGCTGAGAAATAACAGATGACTACACGTGATCGTAAACAAAGAGAATTGGATCTAATTCTTGGAAGCTTCGAGAGTGTTCGAAGTTAAACCTTTGCTTGAACTTGGGCATCTTACTGATTGCTCGACCTCTTGTTCAAGACTGCTGTGCGTGCTTGACCACCCAAACCCACTGCTCGGAGTTCTGGCATAAAGTAGATATATCTATCAATTCGACCTTTCTAAAAAAAAAAAAAAAAAAAGAAAAGAAAAAAAAAAGAATCGTATTTCACACTTGAGCGTCGCTGGTTATAACTAAACATTTGATCGCGACATCCATTCCATCTCCGGTCTGTCACTTACGATTGATTATCGAACGGCCATTCTGCACTCGAAAATTTGTACGATTTTATTTGTTCAACCTTTATAGTGTGATTGTTTTTTTGTTTTTTTTTTCTTCCTTATTTCTTTTCTTATTTAAGTTCCTTGGTGAGTCTTTCTTGGCATTCTGTTTCGGTTTTCAGTCAAGGACTTATGAAAGACTGTCTATCTAAACACTCGAGATGTTTTGTATAATTATCTTACCTGTCCCTGTCTCCTCTGCCATCCAACCTGAATACCTATTCAGCCATTTACATTCTGAGTCCTTGTTAAGTCTTCTTGGTCCAATGCCTGCGGGTTTAAGTGCTCAATTGAATACCTCCTCAAGCCCATGATTAGACAGTTACCTTAAATTTCTATTACAATAACAGTCGATTGCCTAATTGGTCTTTATTATCTGAGGGCCCGTTTAATCCGGCCACCGAAGCCAAATAGCCATCTGTGATTTACGCAAATGTTTCCCGATGAATTATTTTATCTTGTAAGTGATGATTATGTGCGTCTGGCCTGCCTTCTTGTCACTCAGATGTTGCTAATGCTGTCCCCCAAACTGTGGAAATAAACGGAGAATGGAAGACGTGACCCATTAAACTGTTTTGTAAATTAAAACTGAGTTACATTTAATAAGTGACAAGGTAATATATGAGGCTATAAAGGCCACAAGGCAAAGGCGTGAGCATCACTGTTTTTCTTTCGCTTCAGCCTTCAAAATGCCCTTTTTTATCGTTTTATTATTTTGTTTTGGTTTCACGTTGCATCTGTTTGTGTCTGTAAGTTTTTTGTGTTGCCATGTATGCGTTAAGGTAAATTCGTAGGCGGAATGTGTCCGTGTGTGTGTGTATGTTCGTATTTTTTATTATGCAGGTTTTAGTGGGTGAGTGTGTTGAAATGCACAATGCCAAGCATACGTACCCCGCCCAAGTCAGCAATAGAAGCGCTCATGACACGTGAGTAATAGAGGAACAGGTCACCTTGGACACAACGACTGCATGAACGACCGGACAAGCCAGCCATGCATACCCGAACGCATAACTATTTCGTATATCCGGACTCTGCATGGCGACCCTACTTCCTTCGTGTATAAATAAATACCACCTGACACATATGACACCGAGCGCTTATCCGTGTCGACTGAAATGGCTACACGACAAAGAAGAAAATTCTTGTGACGTAACAGAGAGGGAAAAAACGGGAAAATA
>NW_028234432.1:15087198-15089698 GCF_977035675.1 Penaeus japonicus | reverse complement strand
TTTGTTGGTTGCTTCTTTATTTATGGGTGTAAATGTGTCGTTGTATAACCATTATCCTGACTACTAATCAATGCTTATTTCAGCAGGATAACATCCCACAGCTTTCATGGGTGAGATCTGGATGATGTTGATCTATATCATGCATGCTCAATGGCATTGGCAACTCAATAGCAATTAAGTTGAGTCCACTGTTAGCTGATTTTGAGTTGATATTTTATTACATTTGCAATTTTAAATATTCTAAATCAATATATATGTTTGAGCTTCAGTTCAAATTCAGTTTGTAATGCAAATGAAACAATGGAGTGAATCATCCAGTGGACCTTTTCGCCATGCAACAAGCAGAGAATCCAAATTGTTGCTAATTTGTTGCAGCATGAAATTGGATCTAAGGAATGTAACCGTATACATATAGGTGAAGTTTATGTGTGCATTTATTGTACTGTGTTAGTTAAATGAAGTTAAATAGAAATCTGACATTACCACATTTGAGCATTTACCTTTTATTTCAGTAATGCACTGAGCTAGGAAAATAATCAAGTATGTCAGGAAATCAAATGTTAAAGACCAGGGAGTTTGGTCTGCTCAGCAAAATTTCCTTACCTACAAAGTTCTGGTCTAGAAAGCTATATGCATGTCACACTTTGATGAATAGATTTTTTATGACTCATGGCACTAGATAGCAGAGACAGCATTGGGGTTTCCACATTGGAGATATTTTCTTGCTGAAAGTTTTGCCTAAAAATTGTCTAGATTTCTTTTAGCACAGAGAAATTTGGCTTTGCTCAAGTTGACATACTCTGTAAACTGGGTTATACAGAGTGGTAGCCACTAACTGAACTTAAGGTTCATTCAGATTTTTATGCTGTCAGTAAACTGCATACCCCATGTGAATGGGAAGAAAATTGTCAAAGGGAAAATATTCTTATAATAAGGATGATTTTCTTTAAGATTGACCATACATAATTGTTTTATATGATTCATGCCATCATTTAGAGGCTAGAATTCTCAGATGAAATATAGGTATATTTTCCCCTTCCAACTCTTTAGGTAGATTCTTTGCCTATTTTATAAATTTATTGAATTGTAAATTAATAGCTACTGTATTTTCAGGCTTGTCCTAAAAGCAAGAATAAACATGACCAACATCCACTGGTTTAGGAAAGGATTACGTCTCCATGACAACCCGGCCTTATTAGCTGCTGTTGAGGAGGTACTTTTTCAGTTTCTAATTTTGAAGTTTGATGCTGTAGGTATTAAAAAAAAAGATAAATATGAAAAATTAAGTTAAACTAATGTGTGACTTATTTAATGCAAGTTGTAAAAAAAGTTTTGATGTTTATACAACTTATTCTTTTATGTAAATTATATCTTCATGCTTCTTTCTATTTCATTCTCTTTCACAGAGCAAAGAATTGCGTCCAGTGTTTGTGCTTGACCCCTGGTTTGTAACCGAAAGTCGCACAGGTGTCAACCGATGGCGATTTTTGGCACAAACACTAGTTGATCTAGACACAAATCTCAAGCAGCTTGGATCAAGGTAACTTGATGAATAATTATTTTGGTATAACTACTGTATAAGTTTTGGAGGAGTCTCATTCTTAAATATATTCTTTACCTTAAAGCAATTATGCCATTTGTAAGACTTTTGGTTATGCTAATGTAGAGAATAACTTATTACTTTTTGCTATGTTGATTATTATTTATTATTACTTTTTACTCTGTTGATTATTATTTATTTACTGGTTATTCTGAAACTTTTTTTTTTTTTTTTTTTTTTTCATGCCATGCTAAACAAAGGAAAAAATATGTTTTTATTATTCATTAAAAAATAAGGTGACATTGAACTGATGTAGATCTTAATTTCCCCAGACTATTTGTTGTTCGTGGGAAACCAGAAGAAGTCTTCCCCAAGTTATTTAAAGAATGGAATGTAGAGAAAATGACATGGGAAGTGGACACAGAACCCTATGCTCGGACTCGAGATGAAAAGATTGAAAAATTGGCAAAGGAAAATGGGGTGAAAGTCGTGTGCAAAGTGGGACACACACTATATGATACTGAGAAGTAAGTAGTTATTTTTTTGATAAATGTTTCTATGTTATTGAAGGATAAGGCAGCTTTTCATGTCTATTATGGATGTTATTTACACTAGAAATTTTAAGCATACATGTTAATTAATTGTACGTACTTTACCCAACAACAGAGTCATCAGGACAAATTTAGGCAAAACACCAATGACCTTCCAAGGCCTAGAGGGAGTGCTCAAGAAAATAGGACCTCCGCCTAAAGTCGTTGAACGGCTCAACAGCCTCCCTGAGGGGTGTAAGATCAGTGC
Organism: Penaeus japonicus; assembly: GCF_977035675.1. Classification (NCBI taxonomy): domain Eukaryota; kingdom Metazoa; phylum Arthropoda; class Malacostraca; order Decapoda; family Penaeidae; genus Penaeus; species Penaeus japonicus. The sequence continues at coordinate 15,087,360 of NW_028234432.1, read as the reverse complement.
AGAAGTGTCATCTGATCCTAAATATGACCCCCCTACTCTAAAAGGTAAGAATAATCGTTAGAATTCTCTGTACCATTTTGAATTTGGGAAAAGGAAGTAGTGATGCTTTTTGGATTAAATTGTGTATCTGAGAGAGGAAATTCTGATGGGATATTTCTGTCA
>NW_028234432.1:15044698-15067198 GCF_977035675.1 Penaeus japonicus | reverse complement strand
CTGCAACTTGATGCACATTGGTAAACCATGATTCAGTAGATGTTTTACATCTCTGCAATGTTAAGGCTCACACTACACTGTCTTATCATTGAATTATCCTATTCATGTCACCACCTGAAATTCCTGGATGTTCTGGACTGTGTTTTTGTTTCTTCTTCTTCTTCTCTTTCTTTTTCTTTTTCTTTTCCCTCTCCTCATCATTCTTCTTTTTCTTGTGCTTTTTCTCATGCATGTCAGACCCATCAGCTGAGCCATCTTGAGTTGGGGTTTCCCCTGCCTTGAATTTGTGCTTCTTGTGTTTTTTATGTTTTCGCTGTCCAGGAGGCTGATTCATGAAGCGATACTGTTCAGGAAGGGGGCCAGCATGTAGGCGGAATGCAGCAAGCTGGAAACAGATACATATGGTCAGTCACATTCAAGCAATCTAAAAGTCTAAAAGTGACTAAGGTTCATTCAAGTTCCTTACATTTTCTATAATAAATATGATATTCTTAGTAAACAGAACAAGATGATTATGGAAGCTATTTTCACAATAAATTTGCTGGTCTCAATAATCATAATTTGCAGTTAATTTATTTCTTCCATGCACAAAAATTTCATATGTGACTAAATGACCATCATACAAATATGACTATCTAATAAATATTCCAATCAAACTGAATGATTTATATTTCTAACACATCCCTACAGAACATTCATGTGTAGGTGTATGTATGTATATGTGTGTGTGTGTATATACGTATATATACACACACATATATATATATATATATATATATATATATATATATATATATATATATATATATATATATATATACACACATATATATATATATATATATATATATATATATATATATATATATATATATATATATATGTCAAGTTTAGATAACTATTCTCCATATCTAATATAACATAAAATAAATAATATAAGACCTCTTACTTTAACCATAAGTAAAGAAAAACAACAACAAAATGCTGGTAAAAATCTCAGCACGTACCTGGTGGTGATTGAGCAACGTGAACTCCTTGAATACCGGTGGCTTCTCGATGAGTGACCGGAGTGAGGAATTGGTGAGGTGAGCAGGGGTGTCTATGATTCCTGGGAGTGTCGGCAGGAAGGATGATAAGGAGTCTCTCACCTGGAGAGGCGGGGATTAAAATTATTAATGGAACTATTTTATAAATGAAAACAATTTTAATATAAAATCCATATACATATGACAAAGAACAAACTAAATTCTACAATATCCCTGAATCTCTAGTCTGTAGAGGACCACTTCATAAAATCTGATGTGCACAGTCATTTAAACACAGATGGTGCCAGTCTACTTCTACTTTGTAAATTCATCATGTTATTCCTTTCAATCAATTATAATGTTAGTGCAGTCAGTTAACCCATTGCAGACGGAGATAAATTTGCTTGCCCAGCCTCCAGGATAGGTTTTATTTTAGAGAGAGACCGCTTGAAGCAATATAATTTGAATCATCCCACTCTCTTTCAGTCATTCATTGTAAAACTAGAGTAGTTTTTGTGTTTTATTTTTTTGTGTGTTTTATTGATTTTAGAGACTTATATGCGTCATATGACAGGCTCTATCAGTGCTGCAGTTGACTAAAATTGTAGTATATTATCCATATTAGCTCATTATTTTCTTTATGCTCAGTGTGATAGAAGTATTGCTGTTTTATGGGAGGACAAAAGGCAACTTTATTTTTTCGTATTTTTGAGCTGTCATGAACGAATACGAAACATATAACCACCTACAATAAAGGTAACAAGAAGAGGTAGGGAAGAGGAATGAAACCTGTGCTTGTGACTGTGAGTGCCACAGTGAAAGGCATCCATATTGGCACAGGAGCACATTTTAGACACTGGGTATGGATTGAGTCACCTTCCTCTTCTCGTTCTGCCTGCACATCCTTCATTGGCAGTACTTTAGAGCAAGGGTTCATCAACTTAGTATGTGCCATCGCTCTATAGAGACAGTGCTTGCTAGAGACCGTGGATGAATGCCATTCAAGGCTCTCTCTCCTGCTGGTGCTAGGAAAAAGTGGTGCCATCTAGGTTTTGGACGTTATAGTAATTATGACTGCAGTAGCCATCATCACTCATTCCTTTTTCATAGCAAAATAAAATAGCACAGTGATCCAAAATCCCCTAACGTCATGTACGTCATGACGCCCGTCGTCAGGCTAAAGCTCCTACGTCATGTATGCCATGACATCCGTACGCAATTGGTTAATACATGTGATAATGTATAGTAGTTTAAATTCCATATATTTCATTCTTAACAAAATAAGCATCTTTATAAATCATCTAGGTCTTAATGCAAAAGAAAGAGAAAAAATTTTTGCTTAGAATTCTTACATAATGTGTCACATTCATTGCTCTCATTCAAAAATAACTGCAAAGACTTCCTAACACTCACCTTCTTGCCTGTGAATTTGTTGTATGAATGCTCCAAATTAAAATGCTGCATCAGGTTGGTAGCACCTGTGAGCTCATTCTCTGTAGCTGGGTCCTGAAATGAAATGAAAACAAAAATGTGTAAATGAAATAACTTAATAATTGTATCTATCCCTCTACATTATTGTTATTTTTTTCATATTTTGTGATTACTTAACCCATTGGTCTTATAAATTAGGTATACAGTCATGATACAGGTTTATGTTATATGGCCTAGTGCCATCCACGTTTATGACCGATGCTGCCTTGACAGCAAATCATACCATCCGCTACCAATCGGTTAAAAAGTATTGACATAAAAAACAGACAGGATTCAGAAAACTTGTAAAATGCATATATAAACACCACTTTCATTATCAACCCTTTTGTACTTGACTTACATATCTTTTGTTATGAATGTCTCAACCTTTAAATACATATATCAAGATATTACTGCAGTTTACTCTATATAAAAGATCTAAAACATCTCCACAATTTTGCCAAGAATAATCAAAGTGCATAAATTTTTACCTAAATCTAGATATTTGTTAATATGGCTTAAGTTTTTGAAACACAATTGGAAAGGGAACTGCAAGACAAACACAAATATTTGAGAACTAATTATCAAAAAGTGTGGGGTTACATGGAATGTCTCTCATCAGGTAAATTTAACAGGGTGTAACAAGAGTGCTATATACACAGATTATATATTTGCAGTTGGCTATGCCTAAATCTTTAATATCTAAATTTCAAATGATAGATATCTTCAATTGCTAATAGAAAATCAGAATATGTTAATATTGTCTCATATCAAAGGCTTTCTTGTATTTTTGTTGCTTTTAATACATAAAATAAACAAAGTACACAAACATGAGGTAATAAGGGGACTTTTGGCATCTGCCATATTGAGTGATGTTGGAGCAGTAGGTTATAGGAATATATGTCCCCCAGTCTCTGATATCCCAAGGTTCCCCCACCAAACTTGTTGGAGAGAGACGGTGCTTATATCAAAACTAATGGGTTGCGACAGAAAATAGCATCAAATCTACTTTATTCACATCACAATATACAAGACATGTTTATTGTCTATGAAAGGTTAGGAAACAAACTAACATTAGGGTTGTTTAAGTGATGTTGAAGCACATTTTATGGATGAATGCTCCTTTTGGTTATATTTTGCAATAGAATTGTTATTTCTATCAGGGTATGCATGACAAAGACCTGACTGAAGTTAGTACAGTATATCCAAATCAAACACACTTGATGTATAGTGAAAATTTATAAGTATAAAACTATCTAGAGCTTAAACCATTGATAGTGGGGAGGACATGCACTGTCCACAGGAGGTCTATTTAACCATCATTATCTTATCTTATGCACAGATGTTTCCACATGTGCTTAGCCAATAAGAAGTCAATTAGTAGGCAACCCTGACTTCACCTGCTGACTTCTTCAATATACCAAAATTATGAACATTTCTACAAGCACTTAATCACCAAAGAGTCAATTAGTACAGAGCTGAACTTGCTTTTGAACCCAATTCCATGAAAAGTTTATATTTCTATTACTAAAATCATATTTCCTACACAACTACTTTTGCCATTATTACTTTTCTATTATCATTTTCATCATCCTGATAATATCTATAACAATATCTTTACTAACAATTTCCCAATCCTCTACCAAATAATTCAAAGAAAAGGGTGAACACGTATGAAGGCCTATTTGACTCTTAGTGACTAAAGTGCTTGTGAAACTATCTGTGCAAAAACAAGCAAAAAAAAGCAGTGGACAGTACATATACACATGCGCTCTCTGAACCAATGGATTAAGCTCGGATAACCACATGCTCAATCCTTCTGATATACACAGGGTATTTAAGGTAAAGCCCAAAACATGAAGTGCAGAGGCCACTGCATTAATTGGTGCTATCCTACTCAAGTTGATAAGCAATTCTTTAACTAGGAGCAAAAAATCATCTCCATTAATGACTCTGGGTACCAGAGGAAATATGCAAAATCTGAGCAGAACCAGAATGTGTCCATAGTTTTGGTATCCAGCCTACAAATATTGATTGAGAACCAAACAAATTTTCGAAGAAAATAAATACCAACATCTAAACCACAATACCACAAAGCCTAACAACTGAAAGGCCGCAAAACCAAACTCTGCTCCTCTAACCTTCATCAAATAGAACGGTCCCGAATGGACCACTGCGGGATGTTTTCCAGCTGATATCGTCATTTTCAAGGTCCCCGTGGAATCATTTCTTGAGAGATTTGGAGTGGCCATGGGGGACCTTGAACCACGAGGGGACGATTTGGGTGAAAATGAAGCGTCCACTTTCCTGGCTAATTCATTCATGTCGTCGCCATCACAAGTAATCTGCCATTGCTTCTCTGCCTCACAGGGGATCGCGACTGCCACCGCCCGGCCTCTTTCCGGGAATTATATCTTGGGGTCTTTTTTTTTTCTAAGAGCTTGCATTTTTAAGATACTGGATTATCGCGTTGCATTAAATATGTCGATGATATTTGGCGAATTACCTGTAAATGGATTCGGAAATTTATTAATTTAACATTAACATTTACACATAAAGTAATATTCTCAATGGAAATAATACATATTGAGCCGTTATTATTTACTGGAATTCGATTCAATTAAATAAAAGGCATACTAATTAAAAGCATCAAATTAATTGATTCAGACTGAATATCTACAAAAAATTAACAACAAAATACTTCATATTCAAAATCCGTACAGTAAAAATCCTGATTTTCAGCCTGCGCTTTCTCTGTTTACTGTTGTCAAACGTCAAGTTGAAAGAGAAACTTGGACGGTTGCCAATTAGTCGTATAAAATTTAAACGGTAACGCCATCTACTTTATGAATCCTGCATTATCTTTTCTTACGACTTTTCAGCTTGTAATGCCTGGGTTTATTACTTTAGATCACCCTATGACGAAGAAAACATGCAAACGGTGTTATGCCCATCATTCTATAGCATAGAAACTAACAACATAACGTGGATGAAGTACATATCTTTGAATTCTCAAACTAAATATAGTTCAGTGGATGTGATGCACTCAAACTAGAAAACATATCGTTATCTCAAATCGTGTATTGTGACACAAATTGTACAAATTTAAATTCTCTCTCCCTCTGTTTTTGTTTCTCTTCTCCCTCAGCCCCCCTCCCTCCCTCCCTCCTTCCCTCCCTCTCCCTCTGTCCTCCCATCTCCCTCATTCCCTCGTCGCTCCACATAGTGCCATCTAGCGTTTATAAAAACAACTACAGTCGAGATGCCAAGAAGTAAATAAAGACTAACTGGCACTGAATCATTCTCGAGAGATTTTTTCGCGTTGCCAGACAAGATGCAAAACATACATATACTAAATAAGAACCATACAACGAAATAAGCGAGTGACCCTTTTGCACTAGAAGATCTCCCTTCATATTGGACATGCTAAAAATGAGTGCCGATAAGTATGATCTTCTGCAATACAGATTCTAGCGCCAGGCAGAACAACCGTGCACCAGACAGCATTGCAAGAGGACTGTCACTACTTGCAGACGAGATTGATGCAAATTGGTGCAGCTTCACCTTGCAACGAAGTAGATCCGAAGAAGTGCACGAGCACACTTGCCCACCGAAGTTATCATGCGGAAAAGACCTCTAAAGTGAGTTATATGGGGGATTAAATCAATGTTATCAAGAATCAATACGCTGATAGGGGAGTGCATGCAGGTGTCTTATTAGAATTCTTTGTTTTTTTTAATGTAATCTTGAAAGAAAAAGGTTCGATTGGTGATGTGTATTTTGGATAATCGTGGTTGGCAGCTAGTGATGATATGAAACATTTTAATGTGAAACAACGTTGTATAAATGAACTCAAACAAAATTATTATATGCTTATTTTGGTTTGTTTCCTTAATTAAACCTCCTTCAGACTTGATTTCAGAAAACTTTTCTTGTTTACATTGTCATGATACAATTTTATTATTGTGATCAAATATTATGTAGAACATCCATTGATAGCATTTATAACCTATTGAATATTACTTGTGTTTAGATGGTGCGGTTTTGGCTAAGAGTCCTGACTCCAAGAGGACGTCGCATTTACCTCGTCCTGGCCAGTGGACTCTTCCTCCTGTCGATATCCTTATTAATTGCACGATCTTGGAAACTGAAGTCACCTGCAGGGAACTTCCTCTATCATGAGGAACTACAAAGAACTGCGGATGAAATAGGGTCTAGTTTTTACTACGAGCCTCACAAAGATGCAGAGAGGGTTTTTAGCCACAAGGAAAGCAAAGGAGGACTTACGTGGTTTGTTCAGGTAGGGCACAGATTTCTATTTCTTTTCTGATTATGAAATATCAAGATTTAGATACGGGAGTTGTGTGCTGTTTGTTTAGATATTTAGGAATACCAATGCTGTTTAAGAAAGCCTCCTCTCCCTGCATACTTTCTTTCTCTTCCTCATCCTCTTACTCTTACTCTTATTCTTACTCTTTATTATTCTCTTTCTCTTTATCACACACACACACACACACTCATGCACTCTCACTCTTACTCTCACACTCACACTCACACTCTCACTCTCACTCTCACTCTCACTCTCACTCTCACTCTCACTCTCACTCTCACTCTCATTCTCATTTACACTCACACTCACATTCTCACTCTCATTCTCATTCTCATTCTCATTCTCACTCTCACTCTCACTCTCACTCTCACTCTCATTTACACTCACACTCACACTCACTTACACTACTTGTTATATATTGGCATGAGGGCCAATGGTAATAACCCAAATTTCTTGCTAAGGTTTCAGACATCCATCTCCGCTTAGGTGCCGAGGAAGAGGTGCAGCAGTTTCGAGAATTTGTCGAGGATGCGGTGACAATCCTTAAGCCAGCTGCTGTACTCGTAACAGGCAAGTGTGGAGTCTGTTGTAAGTCTTTTCACATGCAGTGTCATAAATATCTATTCATATGATTTTGTTGTGTCCCTTCTTGAAATTTTGACGTTCATTTGCATGCCTTCACTTTCAGTGTTGTATGATATTTGTTGTGTTTTAAAATGTGTATTTTTTTTCACAATTACTATTTGGATAGAGTAGAATTTGCACTGTTCCTTAGGGACTTGTGTATAACAAATTAGTCCCACTTCGGCATGAATGGCTTGAGGCATTTTATACATTGGTTATTAATGATTAATCAGTATCTTTTATTTCCAAGATTCATATGGAATTAAGCAATTGAAAATTATGCTTTGTAAGAACTGAACTGACACACTCATACACATGCATTACAACTGTTGATATGTATGAGGATCATTGTGTTACATTATAATAAATACTTTTATGGAAGAATAAATTTAAATATAGAATTACATATCTACTTATCTATCCCATGAATGAATCAGTCTGTAGATAATTTAATTACTAATGATAGTAATGATGATAATGATGATGGTTCTCATTTTGATTATGGAGAAATTGATGATAATGAAATTATTAAAGGAAATGTTAATCATGGGAATTTGTGAATCTAAAAAAAAAAAAAAGATTTTACTAAAATTTATTTGGATATCTGCACTTTCATAAATGTGTATGATAGGCTCCAACAAAACATTCAGACATGATAGTCTTTTATCATTAACCCATTGCAGATGGGGATAGATTTGCTTGCCCAGTCCCAAGGATGGGCACTATGGCCACCTTTGCTGCACTACAGATGTGTTTTATTTCAGAAAGCAGATCCACACTTGCTTTCATTCACTCATTGTAAAACTAGAGCCATTCTTTTTGTATTTTACTATATTGTGAGATTTGTATGTGTCATATGCAAATTCTATTTAAGTTGGATTTGACTGAAATTGAACCCATTTTGACCAAATTGAACCCATTTTGTTGAATATAATGGCAATTAAAATAATTAGCTACTAATCATCGGTCACTAAATAGAGTAATTAGTAATTTCTCAAAGTGTAATAGAGAAACACAGCAATCCAGTCTCCTACAACATCAGATATGGCATGACGATTATCGTCAAGTATGTCATGACTCCCGCTGTCTGGCGTCACGTATGTCATGACACTTTTCCACAACGAGTTAATGATAGTACATAAGCTGCTGCATCCTGATTTGTTTTTGTTTTTAATTAGGCTGCTAAGGCTTATTGGATGACAAAAGAAATATATTGTGAAAATTTTAGTATGATTATAATTGTCATATTCCAATTAAAGAAAGTGAATGGAAGAGATGAGAATGTTCAAATTTAAATCATTGCCTAGTTATCAGTGGCAAGTTACGAAGTTTAGCTGTTGTCATATAAATCACCCGACAAGAAGTTGTCTCATTGATGATTAAGACAAAACTTATTGAGTTCTGAAGCTGTAGAGCCTCTCAATACATGATAATGTATTGTGAAACCATTTTTTGATTATTCCAGCAGAAATCACATGCAATTGTGTAGCTGCATGAAAAAGTTAGGTTTACTAACTCAAGGATTCGGTCTAAGAAGTGTGATGCTATATACGTAGCCTACATACCCCCATGTCCTCAGAAATGAAAAGAGAGAAATGCAGGGTAGTATTACTCTAATCAAACAACATAATGAGTAAAATGAGTACAGTGAAGAAATGAGGTGGTTTGTGTGTCCAAGTGAAGTGTCTTACAAACAGTCTGTTCAAAGGTTATTGATTGTGGTTATATCTTTCCTGTTTTTCACACTGAATATAATCAAATGCTGAATAGTCCTTAGGTTAGCCCTAGAGAGCTTCAGGCCACTTCCTCCTGTAGTGGGGTTTTGGCATTGGCATGTCAGATGGCAGAATTGGTGAGAACTAGCCTTCAAGGGCTAAAAATCTTCTTTTTTTTCATAGGTGATCTGACAAACTCTAAGACTTATGGGGTGAAGCTGAAGGAGATACCCCAAGAATGGGCCATATATAAGCACTCCGTAAGGGACAGACTCAATGTAAATGTCTCTACCCTATGGCTAGATATTGCAGGCAATCATGGTAAGGCAGTGTCCATAAGTAGGCTTGTGGTCATTGGACAGCAAAGTGGGTTTGGAGAAAAGTCACTTTGCTGAACCACTTAAGAAATCTTATAAAATCTGTAGTTTGTTAGCAGTAGCAAAAAGGTAGACTATTAGTCAAATATAGTAATCTGACAGTTTCTTTTCATAATTCTTGGAATAGTATATGATGTTTTGATATATTTAGATTATCATGTTATTATCTGTACTCAGTTATCTATTTTCTTGTTTAATTATTGAATATTACTTATTGACAAGTAATGTCAAGGACAAAGTTGATTTTAGAATTATGTAGTCATGGATGATTGATCTCATTTTATTAACATGTAACATATTAACTTAATTTGTATCATAGCAGCATGGATGAAGGAAAGTTAATGGTCAATAAGAAAAGTGTATCTATTGAATAGAGTAATACAGCTTCCTGATTTTCAGATAATTTTGATGAGGTGAATCATTCTCACTTCAAGTCACATGCTGTACAAGTCTCCTTTGAAAATACGCAGACAGCCAGAAGGATTATAATAACAGATGGTGACGGCAGAAACACAACACTCATCCCAGTGGACGCATCTCTCAAGCCAGGGATCAGGGCTTATAATTTCTTGGGTTATCTTCCTGACAATGAATTTAGGGAGTTGCAAAGAACTGCCAAAGGTAATCTGACAACAAATCCTCTGATTTTACAAGCCTTCTGCCTATGCTTATTTTATATGATTTTCTTCTCATTTAAAGATGATATGGACATTTAATGAATGTTACAGTCGCTGTAGAATATGTCTTTACTTGTATGTATGTGTTTATGGAATGGGCTGTGTATTCTGATGAGTATGTCACTTCAAAATTCAATGAGTCTTTACTTTTAAATAGTTAAAGTTATAGGCTAATTCTTTTAGTAAATACAAATGTCTGATAAAGGGATTATATTCATAAGTGTGGAAACTCCAGGGTGTATTTGTCAAAAAAGAAAAAAATCATTTTTGGAATAGATAATCAGATAGGAGAGGTATGAAAAATTGACCTAGTATTGATACATTTGTCAAAGTAATATCACTTTTGTGGGAATGAGGTTTCAGTAAGATAAGGATTATGGAAGTATTTAAAAGTGGGGATGTAGGGATCATAAAAGAATACCCAATCATGAAAAAGTTAGGCTATGTTAATCCATTTGCGTTGGTTGACACCATGTCATGCGGTCAGAAAATATCCCTGGACCTGGGTGATGTCCTGAGACGTTGTGCATTTTCTTGCCAAGTTCCGGGTGGGGCAATTGTGATATGCCAGCAATATAACGCTAGATTGTTCTTAGATATAATTATTTTTAATAATTTCTTAGACTCTGTTCCTTTAGTTTAGGTGTTTGAATGTCATAAAATGTAATATAATGTAAAAAAAAAAGTGACGTTACAGAAAACTATATGATATTGATGACATCAATTTCTGCTTCTGATCAGTTGAATAAAAAGATCTGAGTTGAAAAACTATTATCAAATCAAATGTGATTGGACAAGAAATAAAATGAAATGAAAAATTACTAATGTAATACTATTTCTATTTTGTTGATTACCCATGATATCATGTCACGTCATGCCATGAGGTACATGTACATACTTATATGTACATGTATGATTATCTATATTGTTCTTTTTGTTTTGGAAAAAAAAGATAAGTGTAAAACATCTTTTTTGATACCTCACTAAAAGAATGGTTCCACTTTTCATTGGTATTATCACATAGGAGTAGGTAAAAATACGTCCTGTCGTGAATGGGTTAAGTACATTGGAATATTAACCAGAATATGGGCAAGATATACTGAAAAAGTACCCAAATGAGTAAATACTTGCAAGGGTTTGTTTTCCATTTGGGCTTTCGCTTGAAGTTTTGTTGTGTATACTTTTGGAAGAAGGACAATCCAGTGGTATAGATTTTTTTTCCCTCTGATATTTGGAATTGATATTAGTTCTTATCTGTTTCCCTTATCACCTCTTCTCCCCTATCCTTCTACCTCCGTTCAATCTGTCTCTTTCTTTTCCTTCCATCTCCCATTTTTAATAGCAGCTAAGGGTATGAAGACGCCAGTTTAGCTAGCAAGTTGCTCTTGAATGAAAGCTTTACAGTTCCCTAAATCTCTTTATTATTATTTGGCCAACCCATCAATTAGATGCTTACACACGGGGCGACCTTGTCTTGTTCTATGGCCACTACCCAACGAGCACCATCATCACATCAAGGGACCTGAGGAGGCTGTTGTCGGGGGGAACGGCCTACCTGTGCGGCCACCTCCACACCGGATTCAGTTTTGCGGATCCCATGTGGACTAAGCATCCCATTGGCCTTATGGAACTGGAACTTGCAGACTGGGCCCACAACCATAGGTTTGTGTTGGGGTTTGTTTTGTCTATTTTATTATATTTTATTTTCTTAGTGTGTATATTTTTTTCATTTTTATTTTTTGTTTCATTTATTTTTTTTTTTTAATATTAATTTTTTGATGTTTGCATTTTTATTCAAAGAGAATGTGCCGTGTCTTTTGTGCTTCTGTGTTTTGAGGAAATTTTTATGACTAACTTCTCAAAAATCAATCTTTTTCCTCTAGTTTGTATGCCGATTTTGTGGGATAGTAAAGAGTAACTCTTTTAAGATTTTTACAAGATGTTTTAGATGGTGTTTAGATTAACTGATCTGAATTATGCATCTGTTTTTTTTAAATGAATGTCCTGCAAACATTTCCACATACAGTATCACTTGATTGGTGTAATTCTTTGTTGATGTATGTTTTCTGTACAGTTTGGAATTTTTGCATTAATTAAGTTGAAGTTCATTAATGAAGTATGTTTGTAGTTAGAATGTTTGTTTCATTAATAAAGGATCTTGTGTTGGTGTGGCTCGTATAACAAGGAAATAATGTGCAGAAATGACATTTTCAACTTCAAAAAACCCAGGTACCGGATTCTGTCTGTTGATAATGGCCGAGTAACCTGGCTTGACGTTAACCACTCATCCTGGCCCGTTGTGCTTGTATCAAATGTTAGCCGTTATCCAAAAGGGGTGTCCTCCGTCAGGTACATTGTCAGGTAAGAACTGTGCTCACATGAACTTGCCAGATTGTGTTGAAGTTGAAAGATTTGTTTGTGGTTAAATGGAAGAATGATTTAGCTGTTGTCATTTTTTTCTAGTATAGATTGATTGACCCCATCCCTCTTGCATAATCTTTTTTTGAACTGTTTTTTTATTTTGTTTGTTTGCTTTTCTTGTAGTACTCTATGCAATGAATTACATTAATTGAAATGGTAGAACTGAAATTTATGGATGTTCACCTTGAATCCTGTCTCCAGATTTGTAAACCTTCAACTTAATGAAGCTTTGTTTTATTGATTTCATTACTTGTCATTATTTTTCCCTTTGTAACCTTAAGATACTTCTCATATCTTGTAAATGATTCATAGAAATGCATGCTCTTATAATCAGGCCTAAATTGGCTGTATGTCTCATTTCTTCAATGCTATATTATTGAAGATTGGAGTATCAAACCAGTGTAGTTATTTATTCAGTATACAGAGTAGTCTTTTTTGGTCATATTCTTTGATTAAACAACATGCCTAAGAAATTTAGGGAGACCTAAGTATTATTATTAGTCAGGTATGCTCAACTTTAGTCTTGATGAATAGGTAGTAGCAAATATGTTTTTTTCAAAATGTCACATGGTTATGCACACAAATATTTTATCAGTATCCATAGGCTGAAGACACATTTTTGGCCAATACCATTCTTAATAATTATATTAACCCATTGTATACAGGTGTCTTGATATATATAATGCAGGAGCTCTGGCCTAATGGCAGGTGTCATGATGTACATGACGTTCGGGAATTTTGGGTCACTGTGTTATTTTATTGTGTAGTTAGTAATGAGTGAGTGATGGTGACAGTGGCAGTCATAATTAGTATAATTGCTGTAATATTAAACAAAATGGGTTTCACCTAACATCCAAAACCTAGATGGCAGCACTTTCTTCTAGCACCAGCAAGAGAGAGACCCTTGAATGGCACCCATCTGCAATATCTAGCAAACACTATCTTTATAGAGCGATAGCACATAGGAAGTTGAAGACCTGTTGCTCTAAAGTACAGCAAATGATGGATGTACAGGCAGAACGGGAAGAGGAAGGTGACTCAAACCATACCCAATGTCTACAATTTGCCCCTGTACTAGTAGGGATGCCTTTTACTGTGGCACTCACAGTCATAAGCAAAAGTTTCCTTCCTCTTCCCTACCTCTTCATATTATCTTCATTGTTCATGGTTATATTTTTCATATTTGTATTTGACAGTACATGAATACAAAAAAAAAAAGTTGCTTTTTGTCCTTATATAAAATAGCAGTACTTCTGTCACACTGAGTATAAAGAAACTATTATTTTATTCAACTGAAGCATTTACAGTAAAACACACCAAAATTGAAAATTGGTTCTAGCTTTACAATGAGTGACTAAAAGAGAGTGGGAAAAGTCAAGGCATGTTGCGTGCAGCTGCCTCACTCTGAAATAAAACCCATCCTGGAAATTGGGCAAGCACATATATACACCGTCCACAATGGGTTAAGAACGGAATTGTCATCATGAGACATGTGGCAGGTAGAAGCAATTTAGGTTCTAAGAGTTTTAAGTTCAATAGCACATTAACATCTGAAAATCCATTAGGTAGAAGCAATTTAGGTTTTAAGAGTTTTAAGTTCAATAGCACATTAACATCTGAAAATCCATTAGCGAAATCAATTTAACTGAGTAGTATTTTCTTTAAAGGAATTTTACTTTTAGTCAAACTTCTGCAATGACTCATTTGATACTAAGGAAATTTGATATAAAGGAAATGAATGATAAATTTTGGTTGATTTTACAGACTTCTCGTTTTCTCCAATGAGGAGATCTCCGCTGTGTCAGTGCGCATTGATGACAACTTGGGTCACTGGATATCCTGTAAGCACAGCCATGGCCCTCTATACACTGCAGTAGTTGATGTGCATACAGACCAGTGGGAGCCTCAGGTCACAGAGGAGAATTTTGTGAAGAATTTGCAGGTATGCCTTTATTTTGAGATTGCATTTTTTTCTTCTTTAACCCATTCATGCTGGTTGAAGTCCTATCATGAGATCGGGAAATATCCCCAGTTCCAGGTGGCATCTTGAAACATCCAGTATTTTATCGTTTAGTGCTGATCCAGGCAGTTTTAACGTGCTGGAATGTCAGTAATAGAATGCTATATTGTTCTTAGATATAATTGTTTTTTATAATTTCTTAGTCTCTGTTACCCTAGTCTAGTTTTTTTAATGTCATAAAATGTTATATAAAATTTTTAAAATGACATCTAAGAAAACTACATAACATTGATGACTTCATGGTAATTTCTGCTTCTGGTCAGTTAAATAAAAAGATCTGAGGGGAAAAACTATTGTAAAATCAAATGTGATTGGCCAAGAAATGAAATAAAAATAAAAATTACTAATATAATACTATTTCTAATTTGTCGATTGTGCGTGATGTCACATCATGTCATGTCATGAGGTACGTGTACATTCTCATATGTACATATATGATTGTTCATCTTTTCTTTTTATTTTGGAAGAAAAAGAAAAAAATATAAAACATCTTTTTTGATACCTCACTAAAAGAATGCTTCCATTTTCCATTGTATTATTACATAGAAGTGAATAATATGGGCAAAATTCAACACAATAACACTAGAAAAATATTGCTGTATCATGTTTTTCAACTAAAATATCTCCTCTGAAAATTGCAATATTTTTACATTGTAGACAATCATGCAAGCCATAAGAATAGGGTGGGTGAAAAACACTGTGATGTTCAGCACGGCCTCTTGCATGTGGAAAACATCTTGGAACGAAGTGTTGTGCGCTTGAAATCTTCCTGAAGAAAGCAGGAGTAGTTGAAAATATGCCCTATCGTGAATGGGTTAACCCCCTCACTACGGGCAGTAGAAAACGCTCCTCGCGCCGTATCCGAGCTGCCGGCGCGCGCCAAATTTTAAACGTCGCTACTGAATATGACAAGTTTTAAACCAAAACCTCAACATAATCATCATGTGTTATATATCAAAATATGCATAGTTAACCTCTTCACCCATATGCATGTGACAAATTATTTACATGGGTTGGGAGGAAGATGGAAAGAGTGACCTTGGTGGGAGGCCTCACTCAGATAACCAAAGAAAACGATTGAAATAGTATGCTAAACTAATCATAATTAGTTTTGTATTTTTACATAATGTTCCATAAATAAATAATAAAATGATTGCTAGCAGGGCCCATCAATGCCTCCCCTGGTATAAGCGAATCCCACTCTTATGTAATAAATTAGTAATAATGAAAGTCAAGTAATATATCGTATCATATCCGACCTCTATTCTGAAAGATCTCGTACAGTATCCGGAAGAAAGAAAACTCAATTCCACCAGAACTCAGCCATGATGCAGTATGCGCGTCCTCGGGTTTGACGTGAGCGCTGCGAGGACGCAGTATACGCGTCCTCGTGTTGAAGGGGTTAATATGAAATGTAGAAGTACTGTCCCTGTATAAGTGAGACAATTGGATATTCAGTTATCTTTTCATCAGTTTTTTAATAATTTTCCTCTTTTCTAAAATTTTCTAAACTAAGAAATATTACTAATGCTAGGGTAGAAATTCATAATATTTTAACCTATTCATGCCAGGGCTTACATTTGCATAATATTGCTCAAATGCCATGCTGTGCCACCATGAACTCTTTAGTCACTAGTAACAGTTGTTTTATATTTTATAAAGAAAGAACATGTTCTAAGGAAGTTCATCTTGTTATGATAGATATTAACCCAATCCCAATGGGCCCGGCGAGAAGTGAAAACCCCCTACGCCGGGCCTATGCAATATTGCATCGGGAACGTCACATTGGTGTGTCGCCCCGTCATCAGGCACTTTGCCGTGTCACACGGGTGTGACACACCGTCATCATTGGGTTAAAAGTTTTTGCCATTCACTTCATAATGTATATATGGATATTCTGCATTATTCATTAGTTTCAAACACTTTCAGACCACATATCACAACAATACAAACTTGAACATGTTCCTAAGCTCAAATTTTTCAATAAGGAAAATATTATTGTATCAATGCTGTAAATGATGGGTGTTTGAATTCCTTCAGTAATTGAACAAAATATTTACATAATTGATTAAGACAAGTAGACTGTTAGATACTACTGGAAAACAGGAGAAAAGAAAAAATAAGCCACTCCTTCAGCCCAAATACTAACTTATTGACTCATTCCATTAATTTGAATAGACTAATCAAGGGGACTTCAAATATCTGTTCTATTGGTATTACGAAAAAAAAACTAATCCAATAATTTTCAATAGATACTAGCTTTTCAAAAAATTCAAGAGATACTG
This sequence comes from Penaeus japonicus, assembly GCF_977035675.1. Classification (NCBI taxonomy): domain Eukaryota; kingdom Metazoa; phylum Arthropoda; class Malacostraca; order Decapoda; family Penaeidae; genus Penaeus; species Penaeus japonicus. Next base: position 15,050,254 of record NW_028234432.1, on the reverse strand, counting down.
TAATCTTGATTTAGAATGTACAAAAAAAAATGATGTCAGATATAAATGCATTTCCATCTTCTCTTATGCACACATTCCTTAGAAACCTTATGGTGTTTGATTAATGGGGAGGTCTATAGAGTTTTTGGAGGTTCTCATGTTAACAATGGAATTGGTAGTTATAATTAGTAAATACTTGCAATTGCAAGGAAGAGTTGTTGGAGAAATCAGCCAGTCGTGTTACTGTAAAATGTTTTTTAACCCATTGTAAACGGGTAAAATGACATACATTAAACAGGAGCTCTGGCCTGACGGCCGGGAGTCATGGCATACCTGTTGTTCAGGCATTTTGGATCATTGTGTTATTTTATTGTGTTATGAGTCATGAGAGTGATGATGAAAATTGCAGGCGTAATTAGTATAATTTGCCATAATATTAAACAAAATGGGTTTCACCTAACATCCAAAACCTAGATGGCACCACTTTCTTCTAGCACTAGCAGGAGAGAGAGTCTTGAGTGCACCCATCCATGGTTTCTAGCAAGCACTATCTTTATAGAGTGATGGCACATAGCAAGTTGCCGACCTATTGCTCTAAAGTACCGCAGATGAAGGATGTGCAGGCAGAATGGGAAGAGGAAGGTGACTCAAACCATGCTCAATGTCTACAATGTGCCTTTTACTACAATTTTAGTCAACTACAGCATTTATAGAGCCTGTGATATGACAGATATAAATCTCCAAATACAGTAAAACACACAAAAATTGGAACACATAAATGGCTCTAGCTTTACAATGAGTGACTAAAAGAGAGTGAGAAAAGTCATGGTATGTTGCATGAAGCTGCCTCACTCTGAGATAAAACCCACCCTGGAGACTGGGCAAGCGAATCTATACCCCATCTGCAATGGGTTAACAGGGTTTAAGCAGTGCATTTTATTAGCACAATTTCGACTTTGTATGAGTAATTATTGACAGTATATTTAAAAGAATGATGACATCCTAACAGTTTCATAAATATATGTTTTGTTGCAGGTTTTGATTGGGAATTCCTCAGGGAGTAAAACACTGCTAAGGATTGGTACAGAAGGAGCAGGCTTTGCTCAGCCACTTCCATCTCGCCTTGGGACCGTCATGCTGACGATTAATCTTCATGATATGGTGAGCTTTTTTTCTAATTAAGATTGTATATAAGTATAGAGAGCTATTTTATGTGGTTGATTTGATGTTTTTTATTTTTATTTATTTTTGCTAAGAATAGAAAAATGTGAAATAATTGATTATTAATTCTCATGATTAGAGTACTATAGGAAATTATTTTGAATGGACTTTACCTCTTTAATCAAAATTCCTGCTTTTTTTCATTACCCTTTATATTTAACCTCTTAATGATGAAGGCGTGACATTCACATCATGATTTGGCTGGTCATCCTGTCGGTGACATGAATGCTATGTCATGGTTTTTGTCTGGCTGTCTCGCTGGGTTATCTAGCATGTAGTGGCTGGCCGCTGCATCAGCGGACAAATAGCCCACAGTGTTAGGCCTGTGCATTTCTAAATACCCCAGCGTAATGGCTAGGCAGAGCCAAACCTGCCCCGTCGTTAATGGGTTAAGTCATCTGCTCATTTCTCCATCATTGTGACCTCTGAATTGTCTTATTTTCCATTTTGCACATATCAGAATGAAAATGTAAGAAAAGTGAAGTGCAACTGAATATAATTTGGCCAAAGTGCATTGCAAAAAATCTGAAAATAATAGTGTTCAAAGGTCACAGTAATGTTGAGGAATCTAATGGCAATGAATACCTGCTCACGTTATCTGTAGCTCTTGCTCTTTCACACTCCTGTAGGCTTTGTGGATTACATCTCACATACAGTTAACTGATGTGATAATTATATTGTTCTGTGTTTAGATTTTTGTGTAATGTCAGTGATATCTACTTTAGTTCATGATCATCTATGTGGCGGGTGTTGGCTTGTGTGCTGTCCTCCTCTTACTTGGAAAGTATCAAGGTATGTAAAGTGATTTATGTTAAACAAATGAGAGAATGAGTGAGTGAGTGAGTGAGTGAGTTTTGTTGTTTATTTGTTTTAGGGAGATAAAAGAATGCTTCAGTGTTATTTATGAGAAAATTCAAAGTTCAGCCCATGGCTGGGATGAAGCCATAAATTCTTGTTGTTTGTGATGAAATGTATGGGATTTAGGACTGATATGATGGAAAGGTTCTTCTCTCTTCTATGAATATGAACAAACCCAAGCACTCACACACCCAAACACATTAACATTCACATGCAGCTCTTTACCCAAACACAAACAAAAAAGAAATGTTTTTTGGTTTATTATCCTTAGACTGCATAAGCTCAGCCACACTTGGATATTTGTGTTTGTATGTGATTAATGAAACATTGTATCAGTTCAAAATGTCCCTTAGGAATGCTTTTTTATCAGTATATTATGTGTTATTGTGATTATTATTTTCATTTTTTTTCTTTTTATGAATAATAACAAGGCATATTAGTGATAGAGTCACATAGACATAGTCTGTATGTGATCAATACATCTAATTTTGTTGTTTATTACTGTAAAAAGATAAATGTTTAGACCTCCCCTATTTGAGAATCTGGGAGTTAACTGTGAAATGTATACATCACTATTTAAATTGGCAGTCTGCTGTAGCAAAACATTCTAGTTTTATTAATCATTGAGTCCAGCAATTCTATTCAAAGCATCATAAGTGGAGTAAAGATTTATAGGGAGAAATGGTCAGGTTACTTGTGATTTCTGGTCCCAGATACCCCAAACTTTGGGTGTGTTGAGAGTGCATGCCATCTCTCTGGGTTACACTCTTAGCTACCTGGCTCTCTCTCAGGTGTTATTTTTGCCTCAGACCATGCACTCTATTACCACTCCATTATATACTTTCTCTTTGGAATTCTGACAATGCTCTTGTTTAATGCTCAATTTTCCTGTTTTACCATATTGATTGGTATATCTTAGCCATTTGATATGCTATCCCAAGGATGTAGCAGACTGATATTTGTTGTTAAGACTCCATATTAAGTGGTTTACCTTTTGTGTAAGGAAAATGATCTTGTTTTATAGGAGGACAAAAATATATATTTTCTTGAATTTCTATATTTTTAATTTTTTTATATTTAGGAAATATATATTAGGATTTGTAAAAGATAAAAAAGATATCCAGGATGAGTATTACCTCTGAGCATGGTCAATTTCAAGTTAGGTGTCCTGATAGAGGCACTTCACACTCAAGTACATATTCTAGATCATCTTTGTCACACATGGTGTGGTGAGCTTCCCCAGAAATAGCACTCTAATACCCTTAGGACTGACATACCAGCTGGAGAATCGAAAGCACTGTGGCACATTTATAAATATAATTTCTATGATATAAATGATGTAATACACTCTGAGCAAAGTACCCTCTGTGCACTGCTCCTTGCATGGCATTGATGTCTTGCCACCCACTAGCAAAGCCATTTAAATCATGATATGAGTTTTTTGGTTGATCATTATATAGTGCAGGTGACTAATAGGAAAAGACCATATTTAGTTGACTTGATAAAAATGGGCCCGTTTCAAAACCACTTAAGCCTTAGGTTTTCTTATAAATATGTATTTATTCTTTCTTTTCCAACAGTTTATTGTCACCCAGTAATTCCAAAGAAGTTGATGTGTGCTGCATCAGGCCTAGCACACAATCATGTAGTGTTTGTCCATCTGCTCATCTTTCTTTTTTATCCTCTCATTGGTAAGTTGATAATTGCTTACTGTAATTACCAATTAAAATGGCTTTCTGAATTTGTGATGCTAATCTGATGGCTATTTTATCAGACGAAAAATCCTTACTCAATTTTCTTTCCAGGACCTTGGTATATTGGTCGCCTTGCTGGGGATAAATATGGTGTGGTGTTCATGTGGGGAATTTTTGTTGACTCCTCTGCACTGCCAGGGGAATTAACATATCCTGATGCCTTTTTCTTGGTAAGATATCCTATATATTTTGCATAAAATGTGGATGTGCTTTCATTAGGTTTGGGAAAACTAAGGAGTTACTATTTGATCTGTTAAAGAGATTAGGATGTCATCAGGAAGGATCTTACAATCTTAGAAAATATTATTGCCTTCGGGCTCTCTACCTCATTGGAATTTTTTCTACAAAAAAGTTCAATACTATTAGAGGAAGGAATTGTTTTTCTCATGGGGTATAGAGTTTGAATATCTTATAAGGAGTGCTGTGAAAGTATGATTTTCTTTACTCTTCTCTTTGTTTAATTATAAATTCTTTATGTGATGCACATCTTGATATAAACATTAGAAACTCCTTTTGTAGATTTTTTAATAAGTATTTTCTTGCTATATTTCAGTGGATTACTCTACAACTACCTGTGTTTATTTTAGTCATGATGAAGAAAGGAATAAGGTGAGATTATTTAATTAAAAGGGAAAATGAGAATTTTCATTTTAGAAAATAGACTATGAATGAGAGGGTATGTTTATACAGATAAAATATTTATAAGTAGAATAGTAGACATTTATAGTTATCATTGAATCAGATGTGCTGTAGCTTTTTTCCCCCTTTTTTTGCAAGACCTTTGCTTGGCTTTCCTCATGATGAATCTTCTTATATTTGTCTATATTACTGAAATGAATATTTAGCTAGCCAATTTATGATCAACAGGATGCAGACAATTCAAAGACTTGTTGATTATATCAGATGCTGAGAATATACCAATAGATGTAATTTTTGGTCACCAAATAGGGAATGTGTCTACACACATGCTTGCTGCAGACTCTTAAAATCTTCTTGAAGTAAAACAGGTTAATTTCAGAAGAAATATGAATTTCTTTTAACTAACCTTTATTGCTAACGCTTCTTGATGTATGATAAAATGAAAAAAAGCATGCAAATAATTGTATTAGAAGATGAGCTATAAATTTTCTTACATAACTTTTGATTTCACTTCAGTTTTTATTGGACAAATGGAACTAAACTATTCAGAGGGAAAAACGTGTCAACAAAACTAATTTACAATGAAAAGGAGGAAAGTTGTGTAATAAAGAGTAACCATTTACTGGCCTAGCAGCTAATGTCGACTTCACTGAGTAGTGGCTAGAAATTGGCACCAAAGTCAAGTGCCATCCAATCCTTCCCAGTCAGATTATCAAGTGTCAATCACTGTATCCTTGATGGAAAGAGGATGATTTTATAAATAGAATAATAGATATGAAATTAATCCCAAATTGTGCAGAACATGTTTTAAGAAATCTTATTAATTCTAAAAAAAATGTAAAGTGGCTATTAGAAATTGCTACATGATAACTTGGGCCTAATCTTTGACACAGAGAGAGGGAGCAAAGCCTAGTTAGATACCCAAATGGATTAGACAAAAGTGATATACATGAAATTGACTCTTTTATGATATACACTGCTTTGTTTCATAAAGTACTTATGATTGGTTATTAAGGTCTGTTACGTTTACGTTCTTTGCTTATCAGCATCTGAAATTTTCATTTGATTGATATTTGTCTTGTCAGAATCTGCCATGTATTTTTTT
>NW_028234432.1:15022198-15027198 GCF_977035675.1 Penaeus japonicus | reverse complement strand
GTAGGCAAAGATATCGTCATCACTTCCCGTTTTCTGTGGCACCTTCTTTCATAGTGATTTGAAGGAGAGACTCAAGTATGGTTCTTTTTCGCACAGCTATAGTGTTAGTTCTGAAGAACTTTGCTCTCCCTGGATCGTCCTACGTCGTTTTCCTCCAGTCCTTCATACTTCAAGATGGCGTCAGCAATATCATCCAGGATCTGTGTCATGGAATCCAATCCACGGCTGGCGAGAGAAAGATTGATTTAGTCTGGCGAGCGTGAGGAAGTAGGGAGAGAAAGACGGACAGACAGACAGAGAGGAAGAGATAGATATACAGAAAGAGAGAGGGAGAGAGGGAAAGACACACAGCGAGCGAACGAGAGAGAAAGAGAAAGAGACACAGAGAAAGGTGGAAATAGAAATAGATAGATAGAAGGAGAGGGTGAGGCGGGGAGAGGAATAGAACGGGAAACAAGAGAAAGTTGAAGCTTGAAGAAGACATCTAACAATGAAAATAACTGTAAGGTTACAAATACAATGGATGGAAGTTTAAAAACCATCTGATGCTAATGTAACAACAATAGCTATCAAATTCCATTACCAAGACACTACTAATGATAACAACACAGCCAATAACAAGCTGAAGACCTTGGCAAGGCCAGCAACCAAGCCCAAACAAACCTTCAGTGGCCAAAGACTCACCCGCCGCGGACGTAAGGATTCAGTCCCAGCTGATCGCGCTGGTCCCACACCTTGGCTGCCGTCGTGACCAGACTCCTGCCGTAGGACGTGTGCTCCGAGATGTCCCCGGTGTAGTAGGAGGCATAACCGTAGTTCAGGAAGTCGAAGAGGAACACCGCCCCGACCACGAGGAGCGTCAGGAGCCCGAAGGTCTGGAGGTCGAGGGACTTGACGAGGCTCTTGACGTCGAAGCCGAAGGTCCTCAGCGTCTCGTCCACTTGGTACATGAGGGTTCCGAGGGGGGCGATGGTGGTGGCGGGCATGGCGGCGCTGGAGGAGGAGGGGGAGCTCAGCAACGCTATTATATGTCCTACTAGTGATTTGATAATAATGATTGGATTACTATGAACTCAGTTGTGGAATTGGTGATTTATCAATGATGGTTGATATTTAATAGTGATGATCAATCTGCTTAGAGAAACTCAGCAATGATGATGATTATGTTAAGAACATTTCAGTAATGAGGTTAAATGTAAGAAAATTATCAGGAAGGGAAGGGTGTTACCCATTAATATGATTAGATATAATTTTGATACTTTAATTGAAGGATGATTCTACGAATGAATACAACATTAGCGTAGCAAAATAAAAAAAATGTTTTACTTGTCTTTACCTTGAAAATAAATAAAACGAAAGTAAAAGAGCAGTCGATATGAAGGTGTCAGTGGCTTGAAGGTAACTGATGCCTGACCCAACCTGAGTCCGCTTTATATACCCACCACTCAATGAAAGGATTTTGGCGGGAAACCCTCATCCGGGTCTTTGGACTAAATATATTCTCAAGGACGAAGACCACATCAAAGAAGCCTTAAAACCCACACGAATGTAAGTGGTTGATATGATTCGTGAGATTTTAATGAAGGTTATTAACATATCAAATCTAAATATCTCATAAGAGTATCAACCTCTTTACCTATTTGCCGGATTACATCTATAGTAAAACATGTGAAACATTATCCTATTTCATTAAATCTCTCTCTCCCTCCTTTCTATTTCTCTATCTTTCTTGATACTCCTTTCTCTCTCTCTCTCTCTCTCATCCTGGCTGTATCTCTATTGACCACTCTATCTTTCTGTCTCCCTCTCCTTTCCTCCCTGTATCTCTCTTGACGCCCTACCCCCTCTTCTCTCTACTCTCTCCCACTCCCTTACTCGCTGTATCTCTCTTGACCTCCTCTCTCTCTCTATTGTCTATTTTATTAATATTTTTTTTCCGTTTACCTCGGATATAATTTCTGTGACTTCCCTATTTTCCGTCTAATATTGCAATTTGATTCAAAACTATAAAATAAAACAAATTTGTAAAGATCTCATGTAAATAAAAATATTTTTTCGATGACAGTTATTGATTATTCAATACCTAAAGCATTTCTCGGCTTTCCATACGAAAGCAAAAGCGACCCCAGGTATTTCCACTGTTACACCATGTCAAGGTGAAATAGAGATCCGGCGGCGGGGTAGTATAGCATCCTCTCCCCCCAAAAAAGGAATTTCACCCTGTGATGGTGGTTTATGTAAAACTCATCTTATGATTAATATGGATATCTAATTATGACAATACGTGCACACAAATTGGAAAGAAAAGAAAAAAAAGAAAGAAATAAAACACTGTCGGTTCCTACGGACCTAAAAAAAACGCGGTTGCCAGGAAAGAACTGGGACAGGACATTGTTGGTGAATATGCTGCACTCCTCTTAGTTATGCAATATAATGTGTTTTCTTTTTTTTTTCTCTCTGTTTTTTTTTTCTCTTCCTTCTGCCCTCTTTCAGTCTGCCATCTATCTTTCTCTCTTCCTCACTCCACACTTTTCCTCCACCCCCTCTCTCTCTCCCACTCTATCTTTCTCCTTCCTTTTTTTCTCCTTCATCCTCTCTCCCCCCTCTTTCTTTCTTTACCCGACCTCACTTATTTCACACTGGTAATATGTTACAGATTATCTTTCGTCCTTTATCCCTTCTTCCCTTTCCTCTCTCTTTCTTCCCGACCCTCCTTCTTCCTCCCCTCTCTCGCTTTCTCCTCTCCTTCCTCCCTCCTATTTCTCAACCTCTCGGACTCTGTCTCCCTCTTCTTCCTCTTCTCCCTCGTTTCCTCCCCCTCCCCTTCTTCTCCTCTTTTGGCAATTTGTGACAGATAATCTCACCCCTAAGGAAAATAGGTTTTGAATTTCAGCCACGATAATATCACCCAGGAACATCGGCAAGTCGTTAGGAGGAGCGGCCTCGTGGACTTTCCGACGAAAGTAAAAGTAATTCTGGTGACGTCACAGCTTAGGGAGGACTGGCGTAGATATATTTTTCTTTTCTTCTTATCATTTCCCCATGATATTGAATAGAGGAAAACACTTCATTCATTCTGATTTAAGTTAAACATGAATGGTATGTAAAGTTTATTGATATAGTTAGCAAATATGAGCAACTAATAATACAATACGAGGGATAGAGAAAAAGAAAAAGGCTTTGTAGGGCATTGACTCTTTCCAGGTCAGCCGGATGTGAATGGATAGAAGAAATGTCCTTCGAAGGTCATTTCACAGTTTTATTTTTTATTTTTCTTCTTGCATCCTCCAATGATTTAATTGAATAAAACAACGCTCTTTTATAAAAATCAAACCAATGATAGTGAAATCAAATTATTTTCTAACAAAACGATACAAACGATATTGAATTAGTTTTAAGATACTCGGGAAGCGGAAAGTTTCTTAAATGCTCATAGATTTTCCAAGAGTACATATAATTAACCCGATTAGAAACTGTATGAAAAGAGTCCTAAGGTACAAACGAAGACACTAATTACTTCTTCTTCACAGTATATATCATTATTGCGTAAAAACAAATAGTATTTCTTGTAAACCATGCATACTAAGACATACAATGTCTCATATTTCAACCTAAGACACCGACACTCAAACACATCCTTTTCCCAAGAACTGGATCGCAAAGAAAACGGATCTATAACTGTCATAGCCCATGACGTCATAAGTAGTGACGTCATCCTCTTATGATTGAAAAGAAGACTAGAGTTCATTGCCTCGCGTTGAACTTGAATGCTTTAACGATGATCGTAATAACATTGATATTAACTACGCTGATGAGAAATCAAACTATTTTTTGAACAATATTTTCAGTGCTCTATTATTGTACGTTTGCTACTACAGTAATAATATAGTGTTATAATTGTTAAAATAATCTTTATTATCATTATTACTGAAACTTGTTCTATTTTTCTAACGTGTTTTTATATTATTATCTGCATTAGTATCATCGCTATTGTTGTTTCATTTTACATATCTATACACATGCTTACATGTTTATTTAAAAGTTTGCATATGTGTATTTGTGTACACACACATTCAAGAAAAAAAATAGCTCACAGTTAAAAATACACCTATCACATGCATCATGGACCAGTTGTATTTGAGACGAACGTAAATAGAGGCGTGAGAGTTGGTAAACACTGTCGCGGGGTTGCGTGAGGCGTGCCGTGCTCACAAAGGCAGAATGTGAACCGCAAGATCTGGCGATTCTCTTCTTAAGAAAAAAAGACTTCTCCCTTGAATGAAAGCGTTGTGGCACGATTAACTTTTGCAATAAAACATTGCGATATATGCAGAAAAGGTTTGAACGGGAATTAAAAGTGGAAGAATGTAAGAGATGTAATTGAAGCTTTTCAATATTATATCTACGTCAGAATCATGCTGAAGACATAGCATCGAAACCAGTTAAATCTTTATTGTTGTGAAATAATCAATTGCCATTTATAGTTTCTTTTCACAGTGCCAGAAAAAATAAAATTTCTTTCGTGTGTTGTATGCTTGAGGTAATCTTTTGTGTGTGACTCCAGAGTCAATACTTCGAACTAAAGTCTGGGTTGAACAAAAGTGTATCAACAGTTTCAGTCTTATGTGTAACTGTATGCAAATTTGCCCAATACAACATCCGAATGATTTTAAGTGAAGGTCTTTCAGTATTTTAGGTACTGCATATGGTTGTTCTTTCCTGTAGTTAACAATAGTTTTATGTTGTGAACTTCTGTAGGGAAGTATAAAACCATGAATGACAGAGAGATAGATAGGTAAATACGTATAACAACAGTCGTATAGTAACATGAATGAAACAGGTTTTTACTCCATAACATCCGGTTTGCTTCCCCACAAGATCTTCCGAAAACCTTTCATTCTCGAGTCATATATAAGACCGCCAGACTTCCTTGCCTGCATCAGTCTGCCTCCATACTCTCGACCGCATACTCACTTGTTTTATCTTGAACTTCCAGAAAG